>NC_054712.1:44095186-44194333 GCF_016097555.1 Gigantopelta aegis | reverse complement strand
AACTAAGTTACTATTACGTGTGCAGAAGTGAATTTAACCTGACATTATGTATTACTCCCACTTCTTAATTATTGATGCACACGCAACCAATTATTGGCTGTTAATTGGTTATTTAAAAGAGCATGCTATGTCACATGCAATCAGCAAGTAAGGTCTCTGTAATGACGTTCAGTATCCATGATCCTGGCTCAACTTGACACAGATTTGAGTAAGTTTGAAAATAAACTGATTCTTGACAGGTTAACTGTGTAATAAAACTACGAACTAGGAGTTATGCGGTTTCATTTTGTTTGACTGTATACTTGGCATTCCCAATAAGTAAGTCTTACAAAATGTCTTATTAGTATATATCTATAATAAGCACTCCACATTTTACTCGAAAACAAGGACAGTGTCTTTAGTACGTACACCATACATCCTATGGGTAAACTCAAAATTACGCCACAGTATACAGTAGATTGGGAAAATTGTACAAATTACGTCACTATTCAAAACGAGTTAACTCTTGGTCCATTTTCTTCGTAGCCAAAATGGCGCTTTAAAGTTACCTTGTCTGGTTACCATCAAATAATATCATGCACAAATATGAAATAAAAGTTCAACTGCACTTTTAAAAAATTCGTGTGTGTTCGCTATGAACGGAGAACGTTAAACGTATACGCTCGATTCGTCACCTCTTGCGGCCATTGCTCGGCAAACCACAAACGACAACCTGTTGTCAATTTAAGTTAACAGGTGCGTTTGCAGATTTGAAATTGTAGGGTTCGTCTCAAAAAATGAAATAAGAATTCTTGCGTTGTACAAAGAACGTTCGGTTGAGGATACGTACTATTCTTTAGTTAAAACCGGTTTTGATCTTGACAACATGCTATCGACAATCGTACCTTCCTATTTAAGAATTAATATTTTATAAAGTGTTAGTAGAACTTTCAAAGTTTAGTTTGTATGACACATTAATCATGCATATACTTTTAATAAAACATACTAAAGTAGAAAATGACCGTTTTCACTTTTTAATTTTACGTGTGGTAAAATCGACAAATTCAAATAAATATTATTTCGTTTGGAAAGGGTAAAGTTAGTTTGTTTTGTTTAACGACATCAGTGTTAGAGCATATTGATTTAATAATCATCTGCTTTTGGATGTCAAACGTTTAGTGATTTTGACATATAATCTAAGAGAGGAAACGGGCGCATGTGCAGGCGGTATTGGGGGTCGAAACCCTTCCCTGACCAAGATAAAAAATATATATATATAATATATAATAAAAAAAAAATTTTTTTTTTTTTTTTTTTTTTTTTTTTTTTTTTCTGGGGGGAACATGGCCCCATATAAACTTCGCTCAACGCAGTCTATAACCCCCAACCCCACTGGAATCCCTGCACACGCGCCTTGGAAACCCGCTACATTTTAAAAATATTTTTGTTTATCATTTTGTTTTAGCAAGGGATCATTTATATGTACTATCCCACAGACAGGATATCACATACCATGGCATTTTATATACCAGTCATGGCGCACTGCCTGGAACAATCCCGCCGATGGGGATCGATCCTAGACCGACCGCGCATTAAAAAAAACCCACCACATTTTTAGGTGTAAGTAATGAATAGAAATAACATAGTCTTCATAAATGTTAGGTATATAGAACATACCGCCCTCTTCCTTACGTTACGTAATTACTAACACCCCGTTACATGTAACGCGTATGCCAACCGCTGGTCACTGTCAAAATTTTAAGGCAAATCCCCCACCGACCCCTGGAAAGGTATTGTACCATACCTCTATGGATATAAATATATTTCGGAGATATGAGACGACCCATCAATCAAGACAGTTAAATTTGTTCAAAATCACGTGAGAAGCTCAGCGCCTGCGCAAATCGCGTAAATGCCCAGCTGGAAATAGGGTTTGCAGTCGACCTAGATAATGTAGATAAGCGAGCATTGCGAAACTATAGCGATGTGGTGGGCCCTTTATGCACCAAAGAGAACTGGATCATCTATTCGAAATGCTTAAATAATAAAAAAATATTCCAGACACTGCAGAATATATATATATATATATATATATATATATATATATATATATATATATATATATATATATATATATTAATATAGCTGTTGTTTTATTGAAGATTATCGTGCAATGATACGGTTTTAACCATACATTGTTTTGGGTTCCGTTTTAGCCATATAGCCATATATCGTGGTGCCGTTTCAGCTAACGCTAGGTTCCGTTTTGTCCAATTTGGTTCTATTTTCGTTTGGAGCCGTTTTGGCATGGTTCCGTTTTTACTACAACCCGTTTCCGGAATGTCGCGCTAAACTCCGAAGTCGTCTATTGACAATGCGGTGCATGTATGACATCCTTCCGAACCGTTTATTTGTATGGTTTACAATTATTCGATGGTTGATGCGGAGACGTGGTTCAATGCAAAATAAATAAATAAATACAATTATAATACAATTAATGAGAAAATGATAGATCGCCCATCGAACTTGTAGTTGCATTTTTTAACTTGTCCGTCAAAATATTTACTCTCATTTGACGAACGAGCAGGTACTTTCTGCACCCCTGTAAAACAGTGAGTTACTAGTAAGTAAACAAGTAACTCAACATAGCAATATTTTGACACTGGTTACAATTAATTTACGAGATTGGTACAAAAGCAACACACCTCACCAGCCCGTTCTGCAAATTCGTGATAATTCGGAACACCTCGGCTGATTATGACTAGAAATAGGCCGAAGTGTTCCGAATGATCGGAATATTCCGATAGACAGTACGACTTCCGCGTGCATACATCCAATGAGAACAGTTGATACATGTTATATTAAGGAAGACACCACTGTTTTCGTTTTCTGAACGAAAGCTTTTGGTTTCAGTTTTAATTTCAAAAAAATTATATAAGTTAACAGTTTAAAATTTTCACCTTGCAAATTTGTTAAGGGGAGCGGTTTTTTGGCGCGCCGAGATATGATTTACGGGCGCTACGTCATGTATACATGTATATATCATGCCTGGAAATTGATTAATCACCACCTGAATACCGTTGCTTTCATGTAAGCGTAAAGAAGTAATTTTCCGTACCGACATAATTGAAACCTGGTATTGAGCGGGTGTGTGCTTTTTGTTTGGTTTTTGGGGTTGTTTTTTTTTACCGGCCTCGGTGGCGTCGTGGTTAGGCCATCGGTCAACAGGCTGGTAGGTACTGGGTTCGGATTCCAGTCGAGGCATGGGATTTTTAATCCAGATACCGACTCCCTGAGTAAGTGCTCCGCAAGGCTCAATGGGTAGGTGTTGCACCGACCAATGATCCATAACTGGTTCAACAAAGGCCATGCTTTGTGCTATCCTGCCTGTGGGAAGCGCAAATAAAAGATCCCTTACTGCTAATCGGAAAGAGTAGCCATGAAATGACGACAGCGTGTTTGTTCTCAAAATCTGTGTGGTCCTCAACCATATGTCTGACGTCATATAACCGTAACTAAAATGTGTTGAGTGTGTCGTTAAATAAAACATTTATTTCATGTCTTTGAGCGTTTTTATAAATTTTATTTACTGGCTATTTACTGAAATGTCATTAATAAATTATTTATGGGAAGCACACCCGTGTGATTCCTGTGATATAGAAAGCACTATACATTTGCATGCATATTTTACGGTTTCAGTATTTGTTCTCTACAATACATCAAATAGTGATGTGACAACAGTGTCACTTTTTTGTATTCTCTGTACACACACAACATTAATGTCAGTGTTTTGTATCCACGAAATGTGCACCGTTGTTATAAGAATGAGCCATAAAATCGCTTTGCCAACTATATGAGTGATAGAGTAATTTGAGTGTATTCTAAATTACCTTTGCAGATAATCGTAACCGTAAAAATGTCATATTTTATGAAACGTGTTGCGGATAAATTGTTTACAAAACTTGATTTTTTTTCTATTATTTGTAAATTTCCACAACCCCAGATTCTTTATCCATATAATAAAATCGGTTCAACCATTGAAAACGTTTTAATTGTATATGAACTGGTATGCTATTGATGCGTATGTTTGAGACATTGATCAAATAAGTATGCATTTTAGGGTGTTTTTTCGTTTTGTTTTGTGTTTCTTGTTTTTGTTATTATAAATTCAGGGGCATAAGGGCATTACGTACATTTAACCATTGTTTACTAGTTCATTTTGAGTATTACTATCATTATTGTTTTTTTGTATTATTATATATTTTAGCACGAGACGACATTGATGCTTTTTGCCTGTTAATGTTCCAAGAAGAGGAACCGATGGAGAAAGTTCTTGCAGCAAAATTGGACCAAAACGGCCTTGGTAGTTACATCACCCATGAAGGTCTCGTATTTTGGGGCTATTAATGATTTGCCCAAATCTAATTTTATCAGTACTTTTGGACTCATTAAAGCTACATGTAGATCTGTCAGTGCAATTAGAATATGTTTTTGTTTTGTTTAACGACACCACTAGAGCACATTTATTAATTAATCGTCGGCTATTCGATGTCAAACATTTGATAATTATAACTCGTAGTCATCAAAGGAAACTCGCTACATTTTTGTTAATGCAGGAAGGGATCCTTTATATGCACTTTCCCACAGACAGAAAACCACATACCACGGCATTGGACCCGTTGGAACGATAAAACCCAATCAGTTGAATGGATCCACCGATGTGAACCGACACTGCGACGCAAGCACCCCAAGCGAGCGCTCAACCGACTGAGCTAAATCCCGCACCTGTCAAAGCAATTAAACAAATGCCAACTATGTATGTTAGCCAATCTAGTGTAACTGACTCTCAGTTGTGTCCTTAAAGGGACATTCCTGAGTTTGCAGCACTTTTTAAGATGTTATCGACTAACAAAGACTTTTTAACGATTGTAATTACATATGAAATATATTTTTCTGCATAAAATATTAGTGGCTGTATATTAAACGTATTTCTGATCGTTCCAATATATGTACTAGGTTAAATTTCATTTTATTTCCTAAAATAAAAAATTTCGTACGTACGAAATTATTTGAACACAAAATCCAGTTTGGGCTTCTTACAAATATTAAGACGACCAGAAACACATTGAATATACGGACACTGATATTCTAAACAAGAAAATATATTTAATATGTAAGTTTAATCGTAGAAATATTTTATTAGTCGGAAACATCTTACAATGCAGCAAACTCAGGAATGTCCCTTTAAAGTGTGGGGACTTCTGCCACAAATTTCCATTCAGATTTGTTTGTTAAAAATGCCGGCCTCGGCGGTGTCGTAAAAGAGTAGCCTACGTAGGCCATCGGTATACACGCTGGTAGGTATTGGGTTCGGATCCCAGTCGAGGAATGGGATTTTTAATCCAGATTCCGCTCCAAACCCTGCGTGAGTGATCCGGAAGGCTCAATGGGTAGGTGTAAACCACTTGCACCGACCAGTGATCCATAATTGGTTCAACAAAGGCCATGGTTTGTGCTATCCTGCCTGTGGGAAGCACAAATAAAGGATCTCTTTCTACCTTTCGTAAAAGAGTAGCCTATGTGTCGACAGCTGATTTCCTCTCAAAACAGTGTCAGAATTACCATATGTTTGACGTCCAACAGCCGATGATAAGATAAAAAATCAGTTAGCTCTAGTGGCGTCGTTAAATAAAACAAACTTTATTTTGTTTGTTAGAAACCTACTGATCAAGAAATAATCATCAAGGAAAACTAACTGCAGCCATTTGAGAATGCTTTGGCTTTGATGGAGAAATGCTTGAGATCAAAGCATTCTCCACTACCCGTGGCTTTCTGCTGCTAGGATTACAACCATTAAAATTAACATTTTGAGGAATCTTATCATCTTCGCTGACTTGGAAGTTGTCCTTGGGGAACGAGATTGTTCCTTTAATCATTATTGTATAACAATAGGTCTTAAAGGGACATTCCCGAGTTTGCTGCATTGTAAGATGTTTACGATTAAACTTACATATTAAATATATGTTCTTGTTTAGAATATCAGTCTCTATATATTCAATGCGTCTCTGTTCGTGTTAATATTTGTAAGAAGCCCAAATAGGATTATGTCTTCAGGTAGTACTAAACCAAATAACTTCCGGCTGGGTCAAATTTCGAGGTGCACCCAACTTTTGATAGAGAAGTGAACACCACAAGTCCTGTGATTGGTTATAAATGTGAGTGTGTTGGTTGTAAAAAATAATAGTTTCATCTGGGTAAAAAAAAAGGGCAATTTTATTTCATCTAGTACCAATGTGTCAAGTAGCCTTGTGCTTGAAACATGTATGGGGTACCTGTAAAAAAAAGTACTCGAATTTTGTGCGAAACTAGGGTAGTCATAGACGCTACCCGTTATCTCAGAAACGAGCAGCTTGACCCCCATTTTTTTCTGATTCACTTTAAGTGTAAGGGGTAGTAATATCTATATCCGTGGCGTTTATGTCGGTTGATACGTTGCAGGTAGGAGTTTTAGCCACATATGTTACTATTGTCGTCTATGGGATTTGATTTGGTAGGATACACCCTATAGCACATATTCAGTGCATAATAAAAAATATTATGATTTTGTCATTTTATTTAATTAAACTATACTGGTTGATTAATTAGCCATCACTCGATCATGCAAGTTCACAATGACCTTGACCTTGACAATAATCTCTGTACATGGCTCTGAATGGAGTTTGAATCAAAGTTAGCACTGAAGAAAAGTTGGTTTTGGCCTATAATTCATACTGTAAAGATTTCAATAATTTCTTTTCACATGGTATTTGACTTGCCATATACAACTACTCTTAAATATGCTATTATATATAGGCAACCTGAACTAAGATTTTAATAGCAATTTATTTTTATATTAAAAATAGCATATGCCAATAGTGGGTTAATGTCTTTAATTTCCATTAACATTGTTAATTTTTTATGTATGAAATTCTGAAAACTCAAATTTGTAAAGAAGTTGATTTGTATTGTCATTTTCACATATTTATAGGGTGCTAAGTTATATTTTAGACAAATTTGTAGTTTTATGCAAAATTTAAAGTAAATTTGAAGAAAAACTTTACCAAAAACATAATTAAATTTGTTGTCACTATTGTGCCTTCTGTTCTTATTTGTACATAACAATAAGGTTGTTAAACATATACTTAGATCTCCAGATCATTTTGTTTTCTTAATAATCACTTAGTTAGCTCTCATGAAAAGCATTTTGAGTTTATACTAGATTCAGAACCAATTTTTTCAGATCTGATTATCTGCCTTGGATTAAGTTGATAATTTATTTTATCGTTAAAGCTGTATTACCTAATGTTACTAGCTAAATAAAATGCTGGATTACAGATTGTAGGAATACATCTAATGTACATATTGTAGTCATCCGGATTAGAAAATAATGCAAGAAAATAGATGTTCGAGTAATTTTTTCATTTAAAAATAGTTTTTTTCAGTAATTAATCAAAAATAAATGTGTTAAAGCTGCATGATTATTCCAGATATCACAACTATTAAAACCTCCAACTACAGTAGGCTATAAATAAAATATAGTCAGGAATATTGGTGGCTGCCAATAGTTTTGATGGTTCATTATGAAAATCAGCATGGCCGATGGATTTAAAATTCCCACACCTGGTAACTTGAAGACACCCACACCCAGCATACAGGATTTCCTCCGAACACTAATGTTCAGGACATTAAGTCATTACTTCATACAGGTACAGTCATGTTTGTGTTTCCTTCCTCAGACAGTGTATTTTTTTAATACTGATATTTCTTTGATGTGCCTGTTAAGGTCTTAATAATCTAGGGGTCAATCAAGTGCATGTGGTTTAATGGAATTCTTTAAAGGGGTAGAGGTACTCTGAATATCTTTGTTGTCTCTACATGACTATCTTTGTTGTCTCTAAATATATACCTGAGTACACACACCCAACTGAAAGTAAATATCTTCAGGAGTTTTATTTTAAAACATTTTGTTGTTTAATATGACATATTGCATTTGTACGAAACTATATGCAATATATATGCTTTTTGAGGTGTACATTACATTAGGTTGCACTGTAGAAACAACAGTTTCAGTGAGGTTGTCAGTTTACGTCAGAATACACCAGATCCTGGTTGTCATAAAGACACATAGCTGGACACTTTTTGAAAAATGTATGTTATCAGTATAGGTAGTACTAAACCAAATAACTTCCGGCTGGGTCAAAGTTCGAGGTGCACCCAACTTTTGATAGAGAAGTGAACACCACAAGTCCTGTGATTGGTTATAAATGTGAGTGTGTTGGTTGTAAAACAATAATAGTTTCATCTTGGTACAAAAAGGGCAGTTTTATTTCATCTAGTACCAATGTGTCAAGTAGCCTTGTGCTTGAAACATGTATGGGGTACCTGTGAAAAAAAGTACTCGAATTTTGTGCGAAACTAGGGTAGTCATAGACACTACCCGTTATCTCAGAAACGAGCAGCTTGACCCCCATTTTTTTTCTGATTCACTTTAAGTGTAAGGGGTGGTAGTATTTATATCCGTGGCATGTATGTCGGTTGATACGTTACAGGTAGGAGTTTTAGCCACATATGTTACTATTGTCGTCTATGGGATTTGATTTGGTAGTATACACCCTTCAAATAATTTCGTACGTACGAAAAAAATCTTTTTTAGTAAATAAAATGAAATTTAACCTAGTACAAATATTAGAACGATCCGAAACACGTTTAATATACAGCCACTAATATTGTATGCAGAAAAATATATTTCATAGGTAATTACAATCGTTAAACAGTCTCTGTTACTCGATAACATCTTAAACATTGCAGAAAACTCAGGTGTGTCCTTTTAATTACTTACCAATTGTTTCATAAAGTGTCAAAATTAACAGGATTATTGTTTATTTTTTACGTCATTGTTTGTTCTAACTTCAATTCATGTGGCGTCAGTTACACCCCACCCCCATCTATTGTAAACAGTCCTTATGTCTAGCTACATACAATATGAGGAACTAATTACATTACAAATCTCATCAATACAAATTTTGTCCAGGATGTTACGTGTGTTACCCATTACATCACGTGCTATGCCATAAGTAAATAAACTAGCGCGATAGTGGATAGTTTTCTGAAAGGTAGCTTCCCGACAAAGATAGAGTTATGACGTATTTGTTTACCCAAGTTATTTATTAATGTGATATATCATTCGGAATAACTCGGGAGATTTCGGTTATAACATGATTCGCTAACAGTCCGAAACGTTTTAGATTATGCTAATATATATATATATATATATATATATATATATATATATATATATATATATATATATATATATACACACACACACATATATATATACATATATATATATATATATACATATATATACATATATATACACATATATACACATATATACACATATATATACACATACACATACACATACACATACACATACACATACACATACACATATAGATATATAGTCAAACTTTGATTTCTCAAACTGAATCGACGGTCTCTGCCGAATTGCTATACAAACAAGGAATAACCGTGTTCATAGATTGAAACTTCGAAAAATCGATATCTCAAACTAAGTTGCTGGTCCCACCATAGATATTGAATGCATATTGCACTTCCAAAACTAAAACGTGGGGTTTCAGCTTTTGTCGGATTCAGGTTTTAATTGCAGAACAGTAGATCACCGACTAAGCGGAACTAAGGCGTTTTGTTTGGTTGTCGTAATCAGGGGGCCAGAGCCGATGAAAATTTAAACAAGTGTCAGGAAAGATATACTTTTGTATCATATGTTTGCGGATGACTTATTATTATTATTATTCATGCCAGACCCGTCGGAGCGCGGTTTTTGTTAAAGTTGTGGTGGGTAACAATGATTAGGGTTGTTATTAAGCATGACACGAATGCCTTTACCTTGGTATATCAAAGGCCGTGCTATTCTGTCTGTGGGATGGTGCATATAAAAGATCCCTTGCTACTAACTAAAAAAATGTAGCGGGTTTCCTCTATAAGATTATTATGTTTGACATGCAATAGCCGATAATTAATAAATCAATGTGCTGTAGTGGTGTCGTTAAACAAAAAAAATTTCTTATGAATCGCAAAATTAGCCATTCTCAAACAGCAATTTTAAAACTATTTCAAAATTATTTTGCATAGTATTTTAACCCAAGAATATTTTTATTTAGATGGTCTTAAACGCACTAGATCTCACCGGTTAAGTGAGTAGGCGGAGGAGGCAGTAATCTGACTTCGAGGCGTCTAGTGGGTTCTAGGAGTATGCTCCCGGTGAACATCTTAAAATTGGATTACTTTTAACGTGGTTTCTTAGCTTCTGAATAGCAGAATTAGCCATTTTTAAACAATGTTTTCTCACTAGAAGAAATGATTTATTTGATGACATCACCCAACACAATTTATGGTGGTTATATTGGCGTTGTACAAGATAATAAGTGGGGAAACCCGTTGCCGCCATAACTTTTACCCACTACCAAAGGTCTTCTACTCGTTTACTTTGCGCAAGAAAATACCACTCAACCTCTACACGGTCTAGTGGTATATATTACTGCCCAAAATAAACCTGTTCAATAAATAGGAAGCAAAAACAACGTACCACGAGTTTCTACCACGAGAGGTCGAGTGGTATAAATCTTGCACACTATAAACGAGTGTCATTAATAACATGGCAAAACAACTATGACGTCATCTCGAATTGCATGACGTCATATATCTCTTCTTCCAAATACTGTGCCAGGCAGATATAAATCAAGGACAAACGAAAGCAAACGAGAGTGACGTCCCTTTATTTTGATAAAGAGCACGCGCGTCCAATAGAGCTTTTACCATCCAATATTGAACGTCCAATAACACGTTTTGGAGATTTTTGGGTACACGATCGGTAACTATTGTCGGATCACGTGTTACACTTGAAGCAATTTGATTGGAATATAATATATAGATGTATACTAATACAGTAATATTAACTTGGTCTGTAATAAATCGTTTTGGTGTACAACATAGTCGGCCTGAACTGGAAATAAAGTACGTCTATTTTGTTAAGGTTTATTTCCTCTTTTACTTTCATTTACAATTTCTTCTCTATGAACTTTCTTAGTTATTCTAATTATAGTCGCCGATATTGTTATTGATACGTACGTACATACATACATACATATATACATGCATGTACATGTACATGTATATATATATATATATATATATATATATATATATATATATACAGTGTTTCTGCCAGATAGAATACAACCACAGTTGGTTGTATGGAATCGAATACAACCACAGTCAACAGAGACATGGGGGGGGGGGGGGGGTGGGGAGGGCGGGGGTCCTCCCTCAGAAAGTAAAATGGGTTAAGTTTAGGGTTAGGATCAAGTAAATCATACAGTAATGATAAGAGTAATTAATTTTGTCAAAAAGTTAACTTTAAAAAAAAATTCTGCAAAAATATTTGGGTAGCATTGCAGGATAAAAGGAATATATATATATATATATATGGAATAACTATATTAGATTTTATTTTATTGCATATATATCTGAGATAAAGATGAAAATAACTGTAATGGATTGAAACGTGCATTGTCTATAAGCAGCATGCGTGTAATAACTCCAATCAATAAACTCAGTAAAACAAATAGATAGAATATAGATCAGTAAATTTAAAACGTATGGTCATTGATACGCCAGCGCCTAAGGAAACGATCGACGCTACAATCGACCGTAGTGTGTTGTCATCAGTGTGACAGTCATGCAATATCGTTTGCATCAAAAGGGATCTGATGAATCGACATACATTATACAATGATAAAACAAAATTTATGTAAACACGAAACGTTTCTGCACAAATTACCATAACAATTAATACTTATGTCACACGTAATACAAGGGACGAGAAAATACTGGATCAAAGTATTCAGTTTTCCGGCATTGTTACTAGTAATCGATGTTGCACTACCCAGAGGTTAAAGAACAACAATAGATTTGTATTACTTCCATCAGCCATATCCAGCCCTATATCGATAAAGAACATTTCACAAACGTTTACGTCTATTGATTGATTGACTGATTGATTGAGTGAAAGATCATATAAATGGTTCCGTGTTGTCTCTTGTTTTGGTAGAGGTGTCAATCTCAGTTTAAAATCTAACTGAAATACTGAACTCCGTTTAAAACGCACCAGTAGATTTGTAATCGTAGCAAGGAACAATAATACACTCTATCGAGTTCGTTTAAATGGACGTATGCTGATAGGCAACACGTAAACCAAAAAACTCTATTCAAGGATTAGGTGTATTGTGTTTTATGGGAAAGACACACATGTAATATCAATACCAAATGAAAATTGGATGATGTGTTTTCAGTGAAGTTAAGTATTTATAATATCTTACATTTTTATTGCGAAGTATGTTTCTGATCACATACTTTAAGAATTTGATAACTTTGCAAATTAGATATAAATGAATCGAGGTCATGGCACTAGGTTTATTGGCATTTAAACAAACGTACTAAGGTGACACTCCATAATTATTGAGGTATGCATTCATAGCCATCAAATAAAAACATTGCAATGGCAATTATACACTGAAAGCGTTCAGAAAACAAAAACATCAAGAGCTAGTTTATTTTGATGTAAGGACGTCATTTCCATTCAAAAACACACAGCGCCACATATTCTTACGTCATTTGAATATCTAGTATTGGCGGACTGGAATTAAAGTTGCGTGTACAGTTTATTAAAAAACACGTTGTATTGAGCGTGATATTATATGATAATGAGATTGTTACCCTCATGTTTTTCGGTATCGTTAATATCATATATTAGGAATACAAAATAATGTATTACTCTCACAAGTGGCTGGCGTAATACAATTTGTATTCCTAATATATGATATTGACAATACCGAAAAACACGCTGGTAATAACCTCTCTCTCTCTCTCTCTCTCTCTCTCTCTCTCTCTCTCTCTCTCTCTCTCTCTCTCTCTCTCTCTCTCTCTCTCTCTCTCTCTCTCTCTCTGCATTTTTGTCTGTTTGTATCTCTTAGCAAAGTATTGAACACCGTCGCTATCTGGGCTGTTTGTCACTGACAGTGGGCTAGTCGTTAATGGTTACTGAGAGAGAAGAGGGTGTAGTTTTCTTACATCTAACCACTGGGTCGTTAAAACTCACTCTGGGGAGAGCCGGTACCGGGCGGCGAACCCTGTATCCACGCTGGTATACCAGCCTTATGTCCAATGGCTTAACCAGGACACCACCAAGGCCGGTGCCTGGAATCCTGTCAGGTGCTTTATTTATAGGAAAGTCGATTCCCACTCCATGTATCACTACCTTCTCTTCTATAGCGCACGAGTACAGAGTAAAACAAAGTCCCATAACTTACGCAAACAATTAGGGCCTCCACGAGTCCAAAATATGGGACTCGAGTACCCGAGGGTCAAACTCGACTCGGACCCGAGTACCCGACATTTACACTAGATGATGATGAGATTAAAGAATAAAGTTAAATAGAATTATGCATTTTAATTCCAGGGCTGAACATGGATGCCAAATCATGTCATTGTATTGCATTTAGTAACCGGTTGATATATTTAGTGTTATAATGGATGGACGGCCAGTTTAAAAAAAAGAAACTATCGTTGATTATCTAATCCTGAAATTATTGTCCTACATTGTCCAGCGTATTATAATTGATTCCACCTTGTACGGGTACTCGAGTCCTGTGAACGGACTCGAGTCTTGCTAGACTCGACCCGTGCCCGAGTACTCGAGTACTCGTGGAGACCCTACAAACAATGGCATTCTAGATGCGAAGAATAGCGTGACAAGCAACGAACTGTAAAGTCCTAATTTTAATCCTTTATTCACACGGTGCTTTACATTTCATCGGTTCAAAACAGCTCAGTACGTGATAATGTATAACGTAGGGATACATCAATAAATATGTAAATATAGACAGTTGACAGAAACGCATTTTCTATGTACTCAAAGCTAAACTCTCAAATGGACCGACAGACGTCATGGTATAGTAAATCATCACAAATAAATACACACACGATACAAGTGAATAGGCGATAACCAGAACATTAAACACAGCAATATCATCTTCAAATATATATAGAGAAGCATCTTAAATATGCAAGAGCAGAGTGTTTGAGTGTATATGAATAAATTATGCAGACAGAGAACAAAAGTCACAGTCGTATCACAACTAGGCTGGTCTTTTGTCTCCATAAATTGCATGCATTATTAAAGCAGTGGTATCAGCTTCGAGCTTGAAAACAATGGAACTATAATCGGTGCTCATGACGGAGTTCAGCAATAGATCAAGATATGCTCGTCTGATATCATCAAACACACGCACACACACACACACGCATACAAACTAATACAGAGAGAGAGAGAGAGATACACAGAGAAACAGCTATAGAGGGAGATTGAGGGGAAGAGAGATACAGAGAGGGACACACCCACCCAGAGAGAGAGAGAGAGAGAGAGAGAGAGAGAGAGAGAGAGAGAGAGAGAGAGAGAGAGAGAGAGAGAGAGAGAGAGAGAGAGAGATACACAGAGAGACAAAGAGAGACAAACAGATGAGTGATAGAGGGGGAATGAGAAAGAGACAAAGAGACACATACACAGAGACAAACAAAGAGAGACAAAGAGATGAGTGAGAGAGGGGGAGTGAGAGACAGAGACATACGAAGAGAGGCAAATATATGAGTGAGATATGGAAGAATGAGAGGGAGACAGAGAGAAGAGCGAGATACACAGAGACAGACAAAGAGAGACAAACAGATGAGTGATAGAGGGGGAATGAGAAAGAGACAAAGAGACACACATACACGCAGAGACAAACAAAGAGAGACAAAGAGATGAGTGAGAGAGGGGGAGTGAGAGACAGAGACAGGCAAAGAGAGACAAAGAGATAAGTGAGAGAGAGAGAGAGAGAGAGAGAGAGAGAGAGAGAGAGAGAGAGAGAGAGAGAGAGAGAGAGAGAGAGGGAGGAAGATGGCACATACATATTTGCTGGCTGTACTTCAAACCACTGAAGATAACGAATTTACCAAAATATCCTTTTGTATCTGCCTTGTCTAGAGATACGGCTTTGATTACATAAATGGCTTTATTTTTGAGATATTCAGATTCTGTTTGAGAAAAACCACTTTGTTTAATATATTTTGGTATCATTAACATTTTTGCAAATACCAAAATACGGAATATTGATATGCAGTGTTAACAAATCGATATTTAAATCAATAGATGCATAGGAATGTATGTGCTTATAGACCGGCTTCAGAATGAGCTAAGTGCCACTCGGAAAGGACATTATGTAGACCTGCTTTATTGTATTCCTCATCATATATGTTAACAAAAACGATCGATCGCCTTCGGTGTCCACATTTATGTCCTACAACTGGTGCATCAAACCTGGACGACACAACCGTCATTCATGATCTCGATCACATCTCTGCACAATGTAGAGTCAAATGGACGTAGCTCTTTGCAATAAGTACAGCTGTCAAGACACTTTTACGCACTTCTCTGTCTATTGGAAAATCCATATAAAATACCCCATGCTGGTTTTGTTCATAGGAATAGTCTGTGCGGTGGCTATAGGTTTATTGTTTCTCGACCAAGTGTCTAAATAACAATAATATATTAACCACAATCTTTTAACATGTATTAAGAATTGAACGTGAACATTTTTTAGTTTCATGCTAGTATGAAACGAAAAACCGCTTTACACACTGTAGTTCCGGCTATAAGACAAAAATAGCGCTAAACTGAGATTCATGGTGCTATGAATGTCAGTTTTTATCATCACGTGATACGAATTTGACCAATCCAAGGGTTTATAACAAAGGCATTTTTAGAGATTGAAATTATTTACATTTGAAACTGGCGAATGTCGCCTTTCGGAAATACCTGCTATCATCACTGTTTTCACTGAGGTCCATGAGCGTATACTCCCTCCTGTTAAAGTGTCTTTATTCACTGATGCACAGGTATACGCGTGTTGTGTAGCACAGTATTGCTCAACACAAAGCTGAATTATATGGATGGAGATGTTGATTTTGGTTGAGTGGAACACGAACAAGGTCCATGATCAAATTAATTCTTCATAAACGTATTCCTTAGGTGCAAGTTTATTTCAAGGTGAAAGAGAATGTCCATGATCAAAGCACTTTTTATCACAAGCGTAATCCCTAGGAGTATATCCACTACAAGGTTATTGACAATATCCATGATCAAAGTACTTTTTATCCAAACATATCCCCTAGGTGCAGGTCTGCTACAAGGTTATTGCCAATGTCCGTGATCAAAGTACATTTCTAACCAAACGTATTCCCCAGGTGCAGATCTATATCGATGTTATTGACAATGTCCGTGATCAAAGTACTTTTTATGCAAACGTATTCCCTAGGTGCAAGTTTACATCAAGGTTATTGACAATGTCCGTGATCAAAGTATTTTTTTTTATCCAAACGTATTCCCTAGGTGCAGGTCTACTTCAAGGTGACTGTCAAGGTCCATCATCAGAGAACCTTTTCACAAATGAATTTCCTAGACCTTGTGCAAGAGAAGTCAAGGAATGAACCGATCGACGTTTTTACTAACGCGCAATCTTCGTTTCCGCCATAACTGTTAGGTTCCCCAGACATCCACTTTAAAAACGTAGCTACGTCTCCGTTATCCCATACATATTGTCCCTCTGTCTGTATGTCGTTCAGGCCGATGTAATACACGTCTGAAACTGAACATTGTATTAAAGTTACCAGCTCGCCTCGTCAGACTGTCACACCATTTACTAATGCAAAATACAAGAACATCTACCGTTTTAATAAATACGCAGTATAGTAAAGTTACAATTTCACATCATTATGTTGTAACATCAATTACCAATACAAAATACAAACACATCCACAAATTTAATTAACTGAAAGTCCCACCTCATCTTATTGTAACACCATTAAATACAATGCATAGAAGCCTCGGTCTTATCTTCGGGGTATGATGTCACAATGCGTGTTCAGACATGCCTCAGGAATTGTTCCAGATGTTTTTTAAACTATGGTTAAAACACACATTTTTATAGTGCTGCCTTAAAACGTGTTTATAAATTGATTGTTCGTAATTTGTCTTCCCGTTTGTAGAATATACTCAGATGTTAGTTCGGCCTTAAATACGTGACAATAATACACATTGCTTCTTTGTATTTAGCCTTGTTCGTAGAAAATAGCATCTGCTAGGCAGAATAAAAGCCAGATATGTGAGACAACGTCTTCGTTTTTAAAAAAAGAAGGACGTGTGCTAAAAGGTATTAAAATGTGGTAGAGAAGGAATATTGTGGGAGGCAGCAAGTTCGTGTTTTCACTATAGCATTACCTCTGGCTGAGAGAACGTTCATAACCGTTCAAATGTCCGTCTAACTCTCGAACGACAGAAATGACCAACACGATGTAAATGTTAGGTATGTGGATAAGCGTAAATATGATTATTAAGTGTAAATAAAGTGTGCATTTAAGGTTTATCTTTGTTGGTATTCCGTTTTGTTCCAGGCTGTGACGTTTACGAATTTTCCATCATGAGCATTCACGGTTATTTGAGGGACCACAGAATAACAACTTAGAGATGATTTATAATGTTTCAAGGAAAATACTACACTATCCTATGTCATTATTACTATTACGAGCAATAATATCTAATTGTTTTGTAACCAAAACGTGTAAGAGTCATTGCACATCATTACCGTTTTATCTATTGCAACCAGATGAAGATGTGAAAATAACACCTTTTTGCATAAATATATAGTCTAGTGGATTTATATAAATATATATATATATATATATATATATATATATATATATATATATATATATATATATATATATATATATATATATATATATAGAGAGAGAGAGAGAGAGAGAGAGAGAGAGAGAGAGAGAGAGAGAGAGAGAGAGAGAGAGAGTGAGAGAGAGAAAATATATAGTGTAGTGGATTATGTCATTCCGAGTGACTTGGGATGTTAATTTGCACAACCATCTATCATTGTCATTGTTATAGTGTGTTGATTTATACACATAAGTCCTTTATAAATATTGTACGGTTGCTGCTTAATGGCTATTTTAATCGCACATCGAGAAGATATCCAACATATTTGTAGAAAAGTATGTCACCATTTTCTATTTTACAAATATAAAAAATCTAACATAATTATGTAATAAACATTTATATAGTTTATACGAGATTAGTATTTTAAAAATCTTGTATGGATTTTATTTAAAGGGACACGCCCTAGTTGTTAACCATTACGCCGTTGTTTTTCGCTATTAAACCCATTTTCTCACAAATAAAATTGCACTTTACTTACATTTTATTATTTAGAATATACATTTCCATTCACCTGAAATGTTTTTTGGTAATTCTGGTAATCCTGGTGTTTGTAATACCACAAAATGCATTTTTCGTATTTCTTAAAAAAGCGTCTGAGAAAAAAGCGTTGTGCAGACAAGGTCTAATCTATTTTTAGAGGGGATCTTCCCTTTTCAACGTCACAGACATTGGTATACCACGTGACCGTTGTCATTTTGGTTCGGTTTGTTTTCTCGTGCACGGTTCGCGTAATCAACATCCGATGTGTTGTCGTTTGCTTGTCGTTCATTTGTGAGGTTTTTCTTCACCGTTCGTTAACATTTTCATTAACAATAAAGTTCAGACAAGCAAGTATCTCAATACAAAACGTTACAAACCCTTAAAACCAACACGTGTTACGATATTTGGAGAGGACAGAACAGTTGGAACACGCCCAGTAGAGGTGAAAGGAACGCACCCCAAGTCTGTGTCCACTCTGGGAAATGTGTCGTGACATAGGCATTTCTGTGCTTCGAGCGACATCTACCGGTGACATCAGAATACTAACTTTCAAAATTATTTCAAGTTATTGGGTCACGGGGATTCCCATGGTATTTATCGATATAAAACCTGCTTTTTCACTCTATTTTATAAAAACATAATCTAAGTGTGTTACAGTTTTGTAGATTAACCAAAATAAGAATTAATTTTCGCGGGCTGAAACTAGGGCGTGCGACTTTAATAGAGTTTTATATTTCTTTGTAGGAAGATTATATGCATCTTGTATCTTTTGTGAAAGTGCATTGCATAATTAATTGTGTTGTAGTCATTCACATTGTTCGTACAACACTGTTTAATATATATATATATATATATATATATATATATATATATATATATATATGTATGTATGTATATGTATATGTATATGTATATGTATATATATACTCTTCAAAAAAAGAAACGCAAAAGGGTACAAATGGGTTATAACTTTTATGTTTCCTACCGGTTCATAACACATTCCCACGGTTACATTCGATAAAACGCAGCTACTGTACAATAAAGTTCCAAAATGTGAATATTCGCAAAAACGCAGCCACGTGCAAACCATGTCACCACTGCACGAGCGTTGTCTGCACGTACAACATGAACACCGACAGTATACAAGTGCAGGGTGTTCGCTTGCCTGGCCTCTGTATCTGGCCGACAGTTGACAATCCAGGACATGCCACGTCTCAGTGAACCGCAGAGAAACAATGCCATCGGCCGACTAGACGCAGGCGAATCCAGAACGGCCGTTGCCAGGGCATTCCATGTGTCCCCAAGCACCATCTCCAGACTGTGGGACCGTTACCAGCAACATGGATCAACACGTGACCTCCCTAGATCCGGTCGACCACGGGTCACTACCCCCGGGCAGGACCGCTACATCCGGGTACGCCACCTTCGGGAACGATTGACTACTGCCACCTCCACAGCCGCAGCAATACCAGGTTTGCGCAGGATATCCGACCAGACCGTACGGAACCGCCTACGTGAGGTAGGAATTCGTGCCAGCCGTCCAGTTCGAGGTGTCATCTTAACACCACACACACCGTCGACTCCGACTGCAGTGGTGCCAGATTCATCGACAATGGCCTCAACTGCGATGAAGACAGGTGTGGTTCAGTGACGAGTCCCGATTTCTGCTCCGACGTCATGATGGAAGATGTCGCGTGTATAGGCGTCGTGGTGAACGTTATGCGGCAAACTGCGTGCAGGAAGTGGACAGATTCGGCGGGGGTAGTGTCATGGTGTGGGCAGCCATCTCACACACTGGCAGAACTGACCTGGTCCACGTGCAGGGCAACCTGAATGCACAGGGCTACATTGACCAGATCCTCCGGCCACACATCGTTCCAGTTATGGCCAACGCCAACGCAGTGTTCCAACATGACAACGCCAGGCCTCACACAGCACGTCTCACAACGGCTTTCCTACAGAACAACAACCAACAACATTAATGTCCTTCCTTGGCCATCGATATCACCGGATTTGAACCCAATTGAGCATCTATGGGACGAGTTGGACTGACGCCTCCGACAGCGACAACCACAGCCCCAGACCCTGCCCGAGCTGGCAGCAGCCTTGCAGGCCGAGTGGGCCACCATCCCCCGGGACGTCATCCGTACTCTGGTTGCTTCAATGGGCAGGCGGTGCCAGGCAGTTGTCAACACACGCGGAGGCCACACCCGGTATTGACTCCAGATGACCTTGACCTTGGTGGTGTGTCCTATACTTACTCACAATGGACTAGAGTGAATTGTGAACAATCCTGCAACATTTGGTAATTATCGGACTCACCATTCAATAATTAAATCAATTCTCCAAATGTTACGACAATGTGGTTTTGCGTTTCTTCTTTTGAAGAGTATATATATATATATATATATATGTATGTATGTGTGTGTGTGTGTGTGTGTGTGTGTGTGTGTGTGTGTATGTATGTATGTATGTGTGTGTGTTTGTGTGTAGAGAGAGAGACAGAGAGAGAGAGAGAGAGAGAGAGAGAGAGAGAGAGAGAGAGAGAGAGAGAGAGAGAGAGAGAGAGAGAGAGTAACTTAAATGCATATAGTACAGAATAGGAATACACAATAAGAAGAGTACAGATGTAGAGTGAAAATGTACAGAGAATTCTGAGTAAAACTATTGGAAAAGGTCACAATACTGAGTTGAAGCCAGGCGTTACCTAGATTATTGTCGATGTAGTCACAGACAGCTGTGTTTTTCTCTGCCGTGTCCAGGAAAATCAGTCTGTCACCTGATTGGCTGCAGATGACCCGGGCTCCATGTATGGGTTTCTTCTCGTTAAACGCCTTAAAGCACACGTTCACGCTGCTAAGCAGCACGTACCCGTCCTCTGTTGGGCAGCGACCTGCAACGATAATTGTAATTGGATTAGTAAGATTGACAGCCCCACTCTAAGAATAAACAGGAATCAGGGCCGGACTTCCCTCGTAGTGTGATGGATAAGTATACGAGTCTCTTAAGATTATTGTGGGTTCAAATCTCTATGTCATAATATTATTTTTAAGTTTGAGTATCAACATAATTATTTGTTTACGTCATAGACTTCTGGATCAGATACGTGAGTGAACTTTTGTAATCGTGTTACATTTTTGTCACCATATTGAAATATGACGAATATCTTGGGTGTGTGTGTGTGTGTGTGTGTGTGTGTGAAAACTGGTAACTCCAAACAACTTAACATTTGGCGAACAGCAAAAGATAATTTCTATATATGCCAACATAATTTTTAATAATATGTTTTATAAGTTTATATTTTGACAGTAAATCACAATCTGATTATTTGTGATTTCTTAATCTTTGTCCGATCGGACTTCCATTCCTCGGAATCCTTGTCTGTGGGACTTGTATTCCTAGGAATTTAAGTCTCTGGGAAGTGGATTCCGAGGAATGTAAGTCCGTGGGACTTTTATTCCTGGTACTCCTGGTCCACAGGACTTTCAATCCTAGTATTCCTAGTCCTCTGGAATTTATTTCCGATATTTTGCTTATTACATATATGATTCCTGAAAATCCCTGAAATAAAACTTTGAAAACTGTACTTAGTTCTAGTAGTTAGTACTAATAACTAGTACTATAATGGCCAGTTAGGCCCTACTACAATATAAAAATAACAGGAATAATAAGCATGACAAATTACCTTTTACTGATGAACAATTAAAAATAGCATCAAAACACTTGAAATTAATTATCACTGCCTGCCTCATGGCAGTTTTGACCATCATAAGCATAAAATATGAGTTGAGGAAAGGGTCTCTGCATTTGTATACCTGGTCGTAAGGAACATCATAAACGTTCGAGACTGGATGGAGGTGGGGTCGGTGGAGGGGTGGAGGGGTCAATGGACACTTTCGGTCAAAATGAGCTGGCCTGAAATCTTCACCATGTATTTCCATCATTCTACTCACAATATTAGTTGTAATCCATGTAAAAATGCAGACTGATTTGTTTGGAATCCTATTTAGCGTCTTGGTAGTAATGCGAATATAAATATACGCTGTGTTACAGATTCGGATATTTTCGTTTTATTCGGGCAATAAAAATCAGCCTGCCCACACCCCACCCCTACTCCCAAAAAGGGAGCCTGAATGCCTATTGTGACCAAAACTGTCAGGTGTAAAAGTGTCATGAATAGTTAGTCTGTTTAAAAATATCTTTGTAAATTGTGTGTGCATATTATTGACAGTATGATAATTGTTCAGGGGTTACTGTTTTGTCTTAGTCGGTGTAGTGGCCCACTGAGCTGTTAAAACCCACTATTTCTATTAATTGATAAACCTTAATGATAACCATTTAACATAATTTGTTATCGATGGTATGGTTGGTTGGGACTAAGATATGATAGAGCCCAGAGTCTGCTATGTCATATGTTACGTACACGCGCCTGCAACATTATTGACAAAAAGGCACAAATTAAAAAATTATATAAGATGGGCAAGTTATACTTATTTGCGAGTACTAATACATGCTTCGAAATATTGAAAATCTTTTCGAGTTACATTTAAATGTTTAAACATTTATTAGTTGGAACAACTCGCAATGGATAAACACCTTGGTTTTGCTCGTGTAATAAGGTCAACAAAATGTGTACATGTGTACTCTTGCAAATAATATAAATGGAAAATATTGGAATAAATAGAAAATATTTAAATAAGGAGAGGCGCCAGTATCCTAAGTTAATTCAATAAACCAGAAAGGAGACTGCTTTTCATTTTGTTTACATTTATAATTTATAATTTTATATTTTATATGTACCACCGGACTTAAATTTTGATTGTTCAGGAATGCAAGTCGACCCAGACTTAATATCCTGGCAGTCAGACCAGTATTCCTAAGGAACGTAAGTCCTAGAACTTGCATTCCTATGTATATTAGACCTAGGACCTGCATTCCTAGGAGACTAAGTCCGGCCAGACAACAATTCCTACAGACTTGCATTCCGTTTACACCGGCCCAAACTATTATTTGCTAGACTTTATATTGGTAGCATCTCGTACCCTCCGGAGTCGGGCCGCCCGTACATTAAAACAGAAATGAAAACTGGAATACACCTTATATATTTGTGCACAACACTACACCTTGCGGATCTACTAACTCGCGGATTTTCTTGACAAGATGAAACCCATCTGATCTGAATCAGCTGTGCACCTTAACTGCCTTAGCAAGGCCACGCACGTGCACATATAGATGTAGCTCGAGTAACCTCTAGCCCTCCTGTTGTTGGTTAGAGGCGGTGGTAAATGTGTAAAAGTTCTTAGTAGGAGAATTAAGCCAAAACGTTGAGAGACGTCGGTGTAGTGGAATGTGTTATTTGCATATTTAATAGAATGAATGAATGAATGAATGAATGTTTAACGACACCCCAGCACGAAAAATACATCGGCTATTGGGTGTCAAACTATGGTAATGCAAATAAATAAAGTGATGATCAACATCAATATAACAATTTCAAGACTTAAACAAAAACAGTGTAAAGAACTGTGCAAAAACACAAATATCACAGAATTTTACGGATACTGAATCTTACTCAAAACTTCAATTTTGTGCTGTATTGGCCATTCTCAAAGAGAATGTTGCACCCCTGCATCACGGTGAGGTTACAGCACACGCAGGGACATATTTAATAGATGAATCTCAGTTTGATAGAAACATAGACCTACAGTGGAGGGGAGGGGGGGGGGGGGAATCAAACGTGTACCTATTTCAGAATAGTAGTGACGCCATCCTGTCATAGGTAGAGAACTGGCGCCGTTCTTAAATCTAACGGAATGCAGACGACACGTGCCATCAAGGTTGTAGGAGTACGAAACGCAGATAGGGTTCTGTTTACAGTCCCATATACAATCCCATTCTGTTCTGACACCGCTCACAGAAGGTATGACGTAATCGGTGATCTCGACGTCATCAAACGTCAAATCCCTGGACCAGTGAGACAGTTTAGAAGGGCCACAGCTGGAAAATATGATAGTTATACAATTGTGAAATCTAAATATCTCTCTCACTCTCTCTCTCGCGCGCTCGCTCTCTCTCTCTCTCTCTCTCTCTCTCTCTCTCTCTCTCTCTCTCTCTCTCTCTCTCTCTCTCTCTCTCTCTCTCTCTCCTCTGTCTGTCTGTCTGTCTCTCTCTCTCTCTCTCTCTCTCTCTCTCTCTCTCTCTCTCTCTCTCTCTCTCTCTCTCTCTCTCTCTCTCTCTCTCTCTCTCTCTCTCTCTCTCTCTCTCTCTCTCTCTCTCTCTCTCTCTCTCTCTCTCTCTCTCTCGCCGTAGTTTAAAAATGCACTGAAGTTGTATTAAACAAACACTTCACGCGTTCTCGGTGCCTATAGCTGGTTTGTTTTGTATGTGGGTTTTGTTTTATTGGTTAGTGTTTTTTAATCTTGTTTGTTTGTATGTTTGTTTTCTTTTCATGTGTTGATATTTTCTTTGTTTTCTTTTGGAGTCTTTTTTGTTGTTGTTGTTGCTGTTGTTGTTGTTGTTGTTGTTGACATAAATGTATACGTACCTCGGCGTCACTGTAAGAAGGTTGCTATAGCACACGAAAACAGCACACAACCAAATACGTGTATCAGACGAAAACTGCATCTCTCAATAAGAAACCTGTCCACCTTCACGCTAACGAGAAACAGACAAACCGGCAAGCGTCGAACCCTAACAATTTCGAATTCTTCATCACCCAAACCAAAAACGAAATATTCCACTTAAATACATCTATTTGCTTTCATCACTCACATCGTATCATTATAATGCAGTACAGCCATGCATGAATATAATATGTCGATCCGCTCCCCTTGTGTACTGTATAATTAATTATTAACTGTCATAACATTAGTCTACAGATGTCCTTTGGGAGGCGTTCTTGATGGAATATGTTTCATCTGTTAACATACATGCATTTGACCCTCCTTGGTCCCATGGGGTGGGACGTAGGCCAGTGGTATACCGTTCGCCAGATGCGGTTTAGGTCTAGTTAAAATAGGTGGTTTCACTTATTTGTCTCATTTCTGCAGAATTTCTGGATTCTAGATAATTACTAATTTCTAGGTCAAGTCACGTTGTATACCCTGTTTTGGAGTAACATGCCACTTCCTGGATATATGCAAAAACTTCTCTATTGCAAATAAATCAGCTGTGAAGTATTGTGTCAATGCTATTGTCTTTCTGTCTTTCTGTCTGTCTGTCTGTCTGTCTCTCTCTCTCTCTCTCTCTCTCTCTCTCTCTCTCTCTCTCTCTCTCTCTCTCTCTCTCTCTCTCTCTCTCTCTCTCTCTCTCTCTCTCTCTATATATATATATATATATATATATATATATATATATTGTAACGACCGTGGCCATACATTCATAACAACTCTCATTAGTGAAATAATAATTCATTTGTCAGGATGAATCATGAGTCGTTTGAAAGGCAAATGAGTCACCAAACAAGATGCAAATAAATAATATTTGTTTATTTATTTGTGCACAAACAATAGATTCCAATCTTGGTGTATTCTCAACAGTTGTTCTTATTTCTGTATAGCTAATTCTAATTTCTACATTATCACTAATTAATAACACTGAACTACTTCAAACTATACTACTGAAGTTGTTCCCCCAATATGCAAATGTGCATGCTATTTTTATAACAAACGTGTACTTTATCCCTTTCTTTATACTTCTTTCTTTTCTAAATAATAATTTCTGTCAATAAATATTTGAACAGCAAATGTTTATTAGTATTTAATGTCAATCTTCTAAACTGCATTCTATACTTTCAATACTTGTTTTGGAATACAACAACTTTATCTGGGTGTACTGTTATTTACTTTACGTGTCGAATTTAGTCTTATAAATAGAACTGTCGAATTTAATCTTATAAAAATGCGTAAAGCCGTTATAATCCGTTTTGTAACTTTGATAAAATAATTGTTTAGTTTGTAAACATAGAAATACACCCACGTACCCGTGATAAACGTGTGTGTCTTCACTGACCGGCGCTGTCAAACAACCGCTTATATATATGCAAACGACCCCAGCACAGCTGAATCGTCAGCTCTGGCTGGAATTCCAGCAATGCGGGTGACCTGACCCAGCCTTGCTGGGCTATCGCACATGCGCTGTGCGTATCTATAGTTGTTGCCGTAAAACGACCTAATTACTAAATAATTAATAAGTAGATATAGGTAAATAATTAGGTTTTACCTCTATTAAACATCTACTTAAATTAATTACATTGCATAACTAAATGCTAATATTTTATCGGTAACATCATATGTAAATAACTATATTAAACGACAATAATTGCCGTAACACGAATCGTCGCTAATGATGGCCGTTCAGACATGTGTCTTCCCACAGTTTATTCATCTTCAACACGGACAGTACGATGTGGAATCCTCTGTTCCTCTGTTGGCAAACAATTACAAACATTTCTTTTCAGGTAACTGTCCTTCGAATAATAACTGTCACGCGTGAATATCACAACAAATGTTCAAAGTTATGAAGTTTCATTTTCACCCATGACGAAATCGCACCGTGTGTAAACTGACCCATAAGTTAACATTTACTACAGCTAAATAAACAAATTACGTAATTAACCAACTACTCAGTTTTGTAACTGATGTGTATACCATATCAATTAATATACACAAACTATTCTGCAATACTGTTTACCGACATTAATATAATAAAATCATTAAAATGTCAGATCCATCCAATATATATATATATGGCCGCTTAAGTCAGGTGGCCGCTGAGTACAGGTTGCCACATATATCGTCTTTAAAACATTTTGTTGTGTCTTGTTTTACCGTCTGTACTGTTAATCAACGGATGTGTCACAGTTGACTATAGATCAACTTTTGACATGTCGTCTCTTTGAGAAATAACGCGAATGGATTGTATTAAATTAAACGTTCTCAACAAGTTTGTTTTCTTTTTTCATTTAATTATTGAATTCCTACTCCGTGCGGTGTATTGTCATAGTAAGTGAATCTACAAATGTCAAGTGTAGCCTGCCCAGAGGCAATTAGATGAATTTCACAGTCATACTTTCTTAATTGATACACAGTAGACATGTCGTGACTGAATGGGTACTAGTATTCCCGAAGGTGTGAAGATCGGTTATTTGCTGCACCTTATCGCTGTTGTTCAAATATCCTTTTTATATAATAGAAACAAAATACTGTGGCCGCTTACTACAGGTATTTTAGCGATTTGGGATCCGATTTAGGTGGGTTCCCGCAGCGTTAGACAGGTGACCGCTTATTACAGGTCCATTTACATTATAAATCGTTTTCGGGAGGGAAAAAGTGTCCGTTTAAGGCAGGTGACCGAGGTGGCCGCTAGGACATTTTTGGATTTTGAAAAGAATACCTGAGCAATAAATGTTTTTGTTGTGAACAGCAATAGATGGATGATTGATAATAACAACAAACAAAAAAGGATGCTCAATCATTGATTAGTTTTAATTCATCTACGTATGAAAGACATGTGGCGTCACAATGAAAAGTCAATGGAGCGTATGACCACCATCTGCAGCAACACAAGCCATACAACGTCTTCTCATCGACCCGATATGTCTGCGAATAGTGTTCTGGGGGACAGCATTCCACTCCTGCTGTAGTGCGTTTTCCAGTTCTCTAAGGCTATTCATTTGTGGACGACGTTAGATGCGTTGACCAAGGTAATACCAAAAATCCTCTATTGGCGATAAATCAGGGGACAGTGCAGGTCGTTCAAGCAAAAGGACATTATTGTTCCCTGGATACTGTTGTAACACGTGCTGTGTGCGCTCGGGCGTTGTTTTGCTGAAACGTGTGCATATCCCGATGCTGATGAAAACAAGGGAATGACGTTATTTTGCAAGACGTTATCCCAATAAGTTATCCCGGTAGTAAATGACATTCATTCTGCCACGGCAAACATGGAGTACTGTTCGATGATAATAACTGATCCCGCCCCACATGACACTCCCTCCACCACATCGATCCGTCTGGACAAGGGAGTAGGTTCTCCACGCCTACGCCACACCCGCAACCGACCATCAGCATTCCTTAAATGGAAACGGGATTCGTCAGAGAATAGCACACCATGCCAACGTTGTAATCTCCAATGACGATACCTTTCTGCCAAACGTCGGAGCTTATTTCGATGTCGATCAGTCAGGATAGGTGCAACATATGGTCGTTGAGCACGCAGCCTAGCAGAGCGAAGACGGTGACGCACAGTGTCTGCGTTGATAACCCCTCGTCGACCTTGAACAGTTTGTGCAGTCCTGGCAGCTGGTAGCGTTCGATCACGAATATGAAGGCGAACAATATGGTGATCCTGTGGTGGTGCCGTAACACGTCGTTGGCCTGGACGTGGACGGTCCCTAGTGGTTCCTGTCTGCTAGTATCTCCTGTGGAGTCTAGTGATTGTTGAATAGTGGCATCCAAACCGCGGTGCGATGACTCTTCTCGAAATGCTGACTTGAAGCATATCTAAGGCACGTTCACGTTCCTCAGCTGTCAACCTTGCCATCACTTGTTTAACGTTCCCTCAAAGACTACTTCATAAATGGAAGTGGCTTTTCAGAGACCATCTTTTATAGCCCCAAACAGCATGATTTGCACATTCAATTTACGTTTTTCATGCTATGCATGCACTATGTTGTGTTTTGGTGTTGTGTTTCATGAAGTGTTCAGGCAATCATTTTTGTAAGTTATTCGTCCTCATTCATGGTCTATAAGGTACTACGGTACTTATTCATTGATATTTTTAATGCTGATACACGCCCCATTCACATTAATTATCATCAAATGGTGGTGTGTTTTTAATGCTGTTCTATATATATATATATATATATATATATATATATATATATATATATATATATATATATATATATATATATATATATTATCAAATGCCGTTTTAAGCATTTCCCAGTGTTTGTGAAAGTGCATAATATAAATGGTTCCGTGATGTCTCCTTTTTTTGGGAATACTGAACTCCATTTAAAACGCACCGGCCAGATGTATAATCGTAGCAAGAAACAATAATGCATTCTATCGATTTTGTTTAAATGGATGTATGCTGGTGGGCAATAAATAAAGCAAAAGACTGTATTCAAGGTTTAGTTTTAATGTGCGTTTTCCAGTCGACGTCATACTTGCGATACAACTCCACCAGTTGTTGTCATCCTCAGTTTGCTATGCAACTCTGTCTAGATTCGCATGGCCAAGTACAGGGGTAAGGAAAGAAGGAAATGCTTTTATTTAACGACGTATTCAACACATTTTAATTACGGTTATATGGCGTCAGACATATGGTTAAGTACCACACAGATATTGAGGGAGGAAACCCGCTGTCGCCACTTCAATGTCTACTCTTTTTTTATTTGCAGCAAGGGATCTTTTATATGCACCATCTCATAGACAGGATAGCACACACCACGGCCTTTGATATATCAGTCGTGGTACACTGACTGGAGCGAGAAATAGCCCAATGGACCCACTGACAGGTATCGATCCCAAACCGACCGCGCATCAAGGGATCGTTTTACCACTGGGCTATCGCCCCTAAAATACAGGGTAGTATATAAATGAACTGATCTTCGTTTTTAACAGTGTGCATTCCTCATCGCCCCTAGAATTGCTCGGCTTCCTTTTATCACAGTGTGACGGAACATGCTCTTAATTTTGTTTTCGCCTGTGGCGATATTAATTGTTTTAGAGGGCCGTGTGCAGTTCCAATATGCACTTAAGCCCGGGTGGGCACTTTGTTACGTAATACCTCTGCGCGACGGTGGTCGTGCTCTTTCCAATACACACCCAGACCAGCTGCGGAGGCCATGTGGCCAGTAGTTACGTAATAGTTACGTGATTTTGGCGACTAGGCATCAGCAAGTCTGGTCATCTAAGAAAAATATGACGGCTTGGTCGCTGTGGAAATATCACTTGATAGGGGGAGGACCGCGTTGTACCCCTAGGCGATATTCGGTTTTATAATAAATAGCTAGGGTTTTAGAGATAACAGGGAGAAACATATTGGAAGGCTTCCAGGGTACGTGTCCGTTTGGGTTTGGTAAATATTATTTCTGCTCTGTTGTATAACCTTGATGTGATTGATGTGACTTTAAATATTCTAATACTGTATTATACCAATATTATTTAGACGGTGCTGCCGGTAATCTGACGAAGTAAATTGTAGGCTTCACTGTTCTAAAATATTAAAGCGTAGCCAGTCATCCTAGAGGACCTAGGTAAACTGTAGGTATTATCTTTATTGTGATAGGTACCAGTATTAATTCTGTATTATAAGGTTACTGAATGAGTATTTAAAGGTTAATTAAAAATTAACCAGTTAGGAATAGAGTTGTAATTCCTTTAGTAATTAAGTTCCCCTGGAAGCGTTTCTCGATTATCACACGTGTGGGTGTTGTGTCACGGTGAAGTGATTAGAATATTGTGTAAACTAGACACCTAGAGATTAACTAATTAAGTGATCAGTTCTGGGTTGTTATTATTTGTTGTTGTTAATTAACTACTGCGGCAGTACATTTGTCAGCGTAGTATCAATACAGATTCCAAAGTGTATTGTGTTTTTGTTGTGTTTTCTAGTGAACTAAACGTGCTATATTACTTATACTTTATATATAAGATCTTATCTCTGATCATACCTAGACGAGCCACGCGGGTATAACTGCCCGATACAGAGATATCTAATAGATATACAGTTAGGAGAGATATTTGGATAATCGTGTTTCATTCAGTTAGGGTATTATAGGATCACCGTGACACACAGTTTTAAGTACGTATTGATGTAGCGCGAGTACTCTGACAGTAGGAGAGCAAGACGGACATGTAGACAAATAACAGAGCCTCCAAATGTCCGTCTAGCTCTCTTACTGTCAGAGTACTCGGGCTAGTTGCGACATTGCCCTTCTTCCAGACGTACGCACCCTAGGTCTGTATGTCCGTCAGACCAATAGAATACACATCTGAAACTGGGTACTGGCCTCGGTGGTGTCATGGTTTGGCCATCGGACATACGGCTGGTAGGTACCGGGTTCGTAGCCCGGTACTGGCTCCCACCCAGAGCGAGTTTTAACGACTCGGTGGATAGCCTATCCGATAGGTGTAAGGCCACTACACCCTCTTCTTTCTCACTAACCACTACCAATTAATAATTAACTAACCCACTATCCTGTACAGACAGCCCAGGCAGCCAAGGTGTGTCTGTGTGTGCCCAGGACAGCGTGCTTGAACCTTAATTGGCTATAAGCACGAAAATAAGTTGAAATGAAATTAAATGAAATGAGTGATATGAAACGAGATTTCAGAATCATTAGTCTAAACATTGAACTAGTGATGCGGTAACACGGGCAAATAGAATTCACTGAGTACAGTTTAGTTGTCTATGATGATTTTTTTTTTCTGTATTTAATTGATTATTTATCATCATTGTCATCATCGTCGTCATCGTATTACTAATCGTTTGATATCAACGTTAAATTTTGTGTTGTTTACCGACACCACTGGAGCATATCGATTTATTAATCATCAGCTATTGGATGCCAAACATTTGGTTATTTTGACATATAGTCTTATGCCCGGCGCAGACGAGCGTTTTTTAACGCATGCGTCTGCGTTAAAAAAACGCATACTCAACGCAGACGGGTGCGTTTTGTGTGCGCCTACCTGCGCTGCGTTCCTGCGATCCACTGACGATTTCTTTTATTAATTAATTTATTCATATTTTACTCTAGCAAAAATAACAAAGATTAAATGTAAATTATTAATACATTTTAAAACATAATAAACTTTATTTAAAACATTATATACAATATACTATTACGATATAAATCTTTCTTATTTGTTTTAATTATTATTATTAGGCATAGTACAATGAATGCAATCATTTTTATTTTTTTATTTCATCTATTTAGAAAGCAGGCAGTTGGAAATTATTTGTGTTGAAACATTTACATGTTAGTCATTTTTAATGGTCGGGTCTGTTTTCACAGTTCTATTCATCGCTGAAACCAATAATTGTTAATTTCGCTATATACAGATATATAGACAGATGATTGGTCAATATAAAAAATGTGAACGCAACGCAGACGCAAGTAGGTGCACACGTGCGTTTTTAGACGGATACGGCAGGAGACGGATGCGTTTGTGCGTCTAAAATCAAACATGTTTGATATTTGAAAAATCGACGCTGCGCTAAAAAAACACAACGCAGAGGGGGTCGCACATGATGCGTTTTTACTGCGTTCGTACGGATGCGTTTTTTAACGAAAGACGCATGCGTTAAAACACGCTCGTCTGCGCCGGCCATTAGAGAGAACATTTTCCTGTTAGTAGCAAGGGATCTTTTATATGCACCATCCCACAGCCAGGATAGCACATATCATTGTCTTTGATATACCTCTCGTGCTGCACTGGCTGGAACGAGAAATATACCAATGAGTACACCGACGGGGATCGATCCTAGACCGACCGCACATAATGTGTGTGCTTTACCACTGGGCTACGTCCCGCCCCCGATGGATGGATGGATGCATGGATGCATGTATGGCTGTGTGTGTGTTCGTGCCTGTCTGTATGCGTATGATTTATATGAACCATCCCAGATCCACGTCATCTCAGGCTAGTACTTTCCGTAGAATTAGCGGACTCCATGAATTGTCACAGATTTATAAGGATGCGAATATATAAACCTCCTTGTTGCTTTATCGGTAGAATTAGTTTAAGTGGCACCAACTGCCCCCCACCCTCGTCTCTCTATCTCTCTGTCTGTCTGTCTCTCTCTCTCTCTCTCTCTCTCTCTCTCTCTCTCTCTCTCTCTCTCTCTCTCTCTCTCTCTCTCTCTCTCTCTCTCTCTCTCTCTCTCTCTCTCCCTCCATGTGTGTAGGTGTGTATCTGTCAGTTTCTCTCTCTCTCTCTCTCTCTCTCTCTCTCTCTCTCTCTCTCTCTCTCTCTCTCTCTCTCTCTCTCTCTCTCTCTCTCTCTCTCTCTCTCTCTCTCTCTCTCTCTCTCTCTCAGCAATGTGTTGAACACCGTAGCTATCTTACCTGTCTGGGTTAGTTGTTAATGGTTATTGAGAGAGGAGACGGTGTAGTGGTCTTACACCTACTCACTGAGTCGTTAAAAGTCGCTCCTAGCGAGAGCCGGTACCAGGCTACGAACCCTGTACCTACGCTGGTATACCAGCCTTATGTCCAGTGGCTTAACCACCACACCACCAATGCCGGTGCCTGGAATCCTGTCAGGTGCTTTATGTATAGGAGAGTTGATCCCCACACCATCTATCACTACCTTCGCTTCTATAGCGCACGAGTACAGAGTAAAACAAATTCCCATAACTTACGTAAACAATGGCATTCTAGATGCGAAGAATAGCGAGACAAGCAAATAACTGTAAAGTTCTAATTTTAATCCTTTATTCACACGGTGCTTTACGGTTCAAAACAGCTCAGTGCGTGATAATGTATAACACAGTAATACATGTATAGACATATAATGCATTTTAGGATACAGGGATACATATATAAATATACAAATATAGACAGTTGACAGAAACACATTGTCTATGTATCCAAAGCTAAACTCTCTAATGGACCGACAGACGCATGGTTTCTGTAACTATGGGGCAATTAGAGACATGGTATAGTAAACCAGCGAAATAAATACACAAGCGATAAAAGTGAATAGGCGACAACCCGGAAAATTAAAGGGACATTCCCGAGTTTGGTGCATTGTAAAATGTTTCCGACTAATAAAATATTTCTACGATTAAACTTGCATATTAAATATATTTTCTTGTTTAGAATATCAGTATATTCAATGCGTTTCTGGTCGTCTTAATATTTGTAAGAAGCCCAAACTGGATTTTGTCTTCAAATAATTTCGTTCGTACGAAAAAATCTTTTTTACGAAATAAAATTAAATTTAACCTAGTAGAAATATTAGAACGATTAAAAACACGTTTAATATACAGCCACTAATATTTTATGCAGAAAAAATATATTTGATATGTAATTACAGTTGTCAAAAAGTCTCTGTTAGTCGATAACATCTTAAACATTGCAGCAAACTCAGGAATGTCCCTTTAACAACAATACCATCTTCAAATGTATATAGAGGAGCATGTTAAATATGTGAATAAATTATGCAGACTGAGAATAAAAGCGACAATCATATCACAACTAGGCTGGTCTTTTGTCTGCATAAATTGCTTGCATTATTAAGGTAGTGGTCAGAAGCGGATCTGGGGGGGGGGGGGGGGGGGGGGGGCAGGGGCCCGCTCCCCTAAATTTTGCGACAGTTATAATTTTATTATATATTAATTTTCTTTTCTTATTTTACGATCCCCTCCAAACCTCCCCCAAAGTTCCATTGGCATTCCGCCTCATGTCATTGAGGCCCCCTAAATCTATTTTCTGGATCCGACACTGGTGGTATCAGCTTCGCGTTTGAAAACAAAGGAACTATAATCGGTGCTCATGACGGATGTCAGCAGTAAATCGAGATATGCCCATCTGATATCGTCAAACACACGCACACACCAACACATGCATACAAACTAATAAAGAGAGAGATATATATACACAGAGAAACAGCTATAGAGGGAGAATGAGGGAAAGAGAGAGAGAGAGAGAGAGAGAGAGAGAGAGAGAGAGAGAGAGAGAGAGAGAGAGAGAGAGAGAGAGAGAGAGAGAGAGATCACATACATGTTTGTCGGCTGTACTTTATTGAACATTTTTGAAAATACCAAAATACGGAATATTGATATGCAGTGTTAATAAATCGATATTTAAATCAATAGATGCATAGGAAGATATGTGCTTATAGACCGGCTTCAGAATGAGCTATGTGCCACCCAGAGAGGACATTATGTACACCTGGGCTTTTTTTATTGCTCATCATATATGTTAACAAAAACGTTTCGGTAAAAGGTTTCTGGTGGTGGGCGTGGCAGATAAGTTGGGGCCCCTCTCAAATACAGGGACATCTACTAATAACACTATTAGGAGAACAGATAGCTGAAATAACCTTTCAAATGATGATAGAAACATGAAGCGTGGCACAGATGATCTGCATATGGCGTTCATCACACCCAATTAAGGAACCACTTGAATTTTCAATATGGTGGCCATTTTTCAAAATGGCCGCCATACTGTCCTACAAATGAAGAGTTCAGGCGCAAAACGCGATATAAACCATTTTCTTTCTAGTTTTTAGTTAAAGCCATTATTGTATCTCAGTAAGGGCTAATCGTAGGCCCGCTGATTTGCTGCAAAACGTGATTGATCCTTATGAAATCGTATTGGGTAAATCCCTTTTTCTTTTTTCTTTTTTTATCAAAACGCGATATACGCCAATTAAAAAAATCACTTTTACTCAAAATGAAAAATGGACATATCGCGATTTGCGCCTAAACTCTTCAAATGTTCATTATTGAGATGCATTTTACTATGCTTGCCTAGTTCCAGTGTTAAAATTAATTCCCACCACCACCTCGGGTGTACGTTTTATATCCCACATGACGGTTGAGCCTCAACAAATACCAATTAACGTAGACTCGTTGATATTTTCCATATAAAAACACTCCTGACGAATCGTCTACATATAGAGGATTCGTCACCAGTAGTAAATCCTATTTATCCTATAACACTTCTAAAATAACATTTTAGTTCGATATTTAGTAAAATACAGTACTGAAGTCGACTCCATCGGTAATATAACGACATCACGATTTGCACAAAGTAGCTTGAAATCACGCATTTTATCTAAATCTTACGAAAACATAATGTTCAGGTATACAGGTCTTGTTGACGTGTAAACAAATGACCCATTGACAACAACGCATGGTTGCCTAGACCTTGCAAATTTGCATACCATTATTAAAGGGGCTGTCCTGATTTTCCTGCATTGTAAGATGTTTCTGACTAATAAAATCTAAAAATGCCCATTGATTGCTAATAAAAGTGCATGTTTTGTCCGCATAAATTATGTACAAAAGACATTACAAACGATATTTTATTGTATTCACCTTTATTATAGTTATTTATTGGTAAGCAACACAACCACAGGTATTAATATTATTATTACTATTACTATTACTATTACTATTATTAGTACACAGCACACAGCCAAATACGTGTATCAGATGAAAACTGCATCTCTCAAAAAAGAAAGCTGTCCACCTTCACGCTAACGGCGCGCAGACACACCGACAAACGTCGAGCTTAATCGTACGAACGTCACCAAATTAGCGATACATAATATATATACATCTTCCGTTGACTTGGCTCTTTTTTTTTACTTCTGAACAGTTGTTTGTTTGTTTCTAATTTCTAATGTAAAATGCTCGACTAAACGTCAACAAAGTAGGTTTTAGGCTTCTGCATGGATGCATGTAGACATAATTGACTGGAGAACAAAACACAAACCTAACAATTTTCGAAGTGCTCATCACTCAAACCAATTACGAAATATTGAACTTAAATGCGTCCATTTTATTTTTACTGTTGCCATGGATCCATTTACTTTCATCCCTCACATCGTATCATTATAATGCATTATAGTGAATTGCAGTACGAGCCATACATGAATATTATATGCGGATCCGCTCCCCCTTATGTACTCTATAATCAATAGGCTATAGATTTTCTTTGGAAGGCGTTCTTGATGGAATATCTGTTTACATACATACACACATATGCGTTGTTGGTCTAGTTGTGTCAAACAAACCAAATTAAAATGGTTTAACTTATTTGTCTCATCTCTGCAGTCAACGGATTCTACATCCTATTTACTAGGTCAAGTCACGTTGTATATGTATGTATGTATGTATGTATGTATGTAGTATGAATGAATGTATGTATAGTCAAATCTGTTTTAAATGGTCACTCTAGGGAGTAGATAAAAGTGACCGCTTACGGTATGTGGCCGCTGAGTACAGGTTGCCACACGTATAGTCTTTAAAACATTTGTTGTTTCTTGTTTTACCGTCGGTACTGCTAATCAACGTATGTGTGTTTCACGGTTGACTACAACCCAACTTTTGATAATTCGTCTCTTTCAGAAATAATACAAAGGGAATGTATTAAAATCCCGACTTCATGCGGTATATTGTCATAGTAAGTTAATCTATAAATGTTAAGCGTAGCCTGCCTAGAGTCATACTTTCTTAACTAATACACAGTAGAGATATCGGGACTGAATGGGTACTAGTATTCCTGAAGGTGTGAAGTTCGGTTATTTGCTGCACTTTATCGCTGTTGTTAAAATATCCCTTTTATATAGAAGTAAAACTTTACTGTGACCGCTTAATACACGTATTTTTGCGATTTGGGATCTGATTTAGGTGGCCGTTGGTCGCGTTAGACCGGTGACCGCTTAGTACAGGTGTATTTACATTATAAATCGTTTGGGAGGGAAAACGTGGCCGCTTAAGGCAGGTGATCGCTGAATACAGGCGGCATCTAGGACAGGTTTGACTGTATATATATATATATATATATATATAATATATATATATATATATATATATATATATATATATATATATATAAAAATATATATAATCTTTGGCCTTCAGAATTTTAAGTCTTAAGTTTAACATGCCGTTACCGGGACTCGAACCTTAGGCATTGAATTGCCCGCAATTCCCAGACCAACACGATCAAACATTCGAGATACCATTTACATAGATATGAAGGGGAGGAGGGTATGTATATAGTTATCAACATATCAGTACGGACGGTAATCTAGAAGGCACTGGCGCGACTGTCTTCTGTATTCACCGCTGTGTAAGAACTTATGCACATCCTTAAAGAAATGCTAGTCCAGTAATTAATAGTTGGGGTATTAAATGGGTTTTTGTTATTGTTGATTTTGTTCAAGGACATGGATCCTACAACATATCTCCTCCCCACCCACCCACCCACACGTTCCCAATGTTTATTTTATATATATACAGTAGAATCTCATTGGCTCGAACACTGTCGGTGCATCAAAGTCTGTTCGGCCCATCGGGTAGTTCGAACCATGCATTCGGCCGTTATCGGGTGCTTCTGTAACACAAAAATAATTCGGACAACCTCGCATGTTTCCCTAAAACCGGCTGGGCGAGGTGGTCCAATTGACTCATATGTTGATTGGATTTTACTTGCAAGGTTCATTCATCTAACGATTACTGCATTACAATTGTCTGTACCTGAAAGATAATTACCGACAGGTGCTAAATAAACAACACGATAAGCGTGAAAGGGTCGACGAAAATATTATACGTAGGGGCTTAAATTATTTTTTATGTTTCTTCGGATAGACGTAGCCGTTCGAGCTAAATATGTTTAATTTTACAGTTCGGACCAATAAACTGGTTCGAGAGAAAGCTTCTGTTCGACCCTAGGGGTATTCGACCAATCAGCACCAAAATAAAGGGGTTTAATAGAGGGGAAAATCGGGACTTTGTTCTTGGTTCGAGAATACCGGTAGGTTCGACCGTTGGGCGTTCGAGCCAATGAGATTCTACTGTGTGTATATATATATATTATATATATATATATATATATATATATATATATATATATAGAGAGAGAGAGAGAGAGAGAGAGAGAGAGAGAGAGAGAGAGAGAGAGACATACAGACATACATACGTATGTATGTATGTATGTATGTATGTATGTATGTATGTATGTCTGTCTGTCTGTCTGTCTGTCTGTCTGTCTATATCTATATGTATGTATTGATGTATGAATATCTATATATTGTATGTATGTCGAGGTTGACTATTACATACATAGATATTAACGCACTGGCGCAGGGGATAATTAAATCCTTTCTGGCCTCACAAATTGTCCCATGCCGTTGCTGGGACTCGAACCTGTGGCACCGATTCGCCCGCAAATTGCAAGACTAACCACGATACGCTCTGAGCTATCGAAGCTTCCATAAAAAGGAAGCTCTTTAACTCAACCATATGCATGGGGCCTACAATCTACGCGGTCGATCCCGCTTACGTGCATGAAACAATGGGCAGACCTGGCACGTAAGCGGGATCGACCATGATCAAAGTACTTTTTATCACAAGCGTATTCCCTAGGTGCATATCTACTACAAAGTTATTGACAATGTCCATGATCAAAGTACTTTTTATCACAAGCGTATTCCCTAGAGTATATCCACTACAAGGTTATTGACAATGTCCATGATCAAAGTACTTTTTATCACAAGCATATTCCCTAGGTACAGGTCTGCATCAAGGTTATTGACAATGTCCATGATCAAAGTACTTTTTATCACAAGTGTAATCTCTAGGAATATATCCACTACAAGGTTATTGACAATGTCCATGATCAAAGTACTTTTTATCCAAACATATTCCCAAGGTACAGGTCTGCATCAAGGTTATTGACAATGTCCGTGATCAAAGTAGGTTTTATCCAAACGTATTCCCTAGGTGCAAGTCTGCTTCAGGGCGACTGTCAAGGTCCATCATCAGATCACCTTTTCACAAATGAATGCCCTTGGCCGTGTGCAAGAGAAGTCAAGGAATGAACTGATCGACGTTTTTACTAACACGCAATCTTCGTTTCCGCCATCGCTGTTAGGTTCCCCAGACTCCCACTTTAAAAACGTAGCTTCGTCTCCCTTCTCCCATACATACTGTCCCTCTGTCTGTACGTCGTTCAGGCCGATGAAATACACGTCTGAAACTGGACATTATATTAAAGTTACAAGCTCGCCTCGTCAGACTGACACACCATTTACTAATGCAAAATACAAGAACATCTACAGTTTTTAAAAATTCGTGCGTTATCGCTATCAGCGTTTTTGCGTTACGTCCGAACAATTCCTGGTGATTGAACGCTAATTGTGAACGGTTCGGCCGAAAATTAAAGTTTTTGCTTAAATATTTAAGCCTAAACGTACCGACGCTATAGGAACCTAGGGGATAGCCCTGATAAGGACTGCGGGTGGTGTTCAGGCGTCAAAGTTGGTGAAACGACGCTGCTCCGGGTTGTGTCTGCTGATGACGTCGTCGTAATGCCGCGCGCACACCCTGCGCAGCAGTATCACATGGATCTCGTGGTATGAGGTGTCTTGTCTTGTAGAAGTCATCGTGCTACATCGTCAGCATGGTGATCTCCCCCCCCCCCCCCCCCCCCCCCTCACACACACACACCCAGTAAGTGACTACACTGTGTTAATGTGGAAACTGCCACGTTGGTCATCATACTGGTGCGGAAACATACCTTCCCACTCCCCCACTGGACGGCTGGTTTGGCAGTTCCTCCAATGTAGCGATGTATACGACCAGGGGCTTCTTCCCTATCTGGGTAGCCCAGTGATACAGCGCTCACTCGATGCGCGGTCGGTGTGAGATCGATCCACGTCGGTTGGCCCATCGGGCTATTTCTTGTTCCAGCCAGTGCATCACAACTGGTATATCAAAGGCTGCCGTATGTACTACACTGTCTGTGGGATGGTGCATATAAAAGATCCCTTGCTGCTAATCGAAAAGAGTGGCCCGTAAAGTGGCGACAGCGCATTTCCTTTCGCAATACCTGTGTGCTCCTTATTCATATGTCTGACGTCATATAACCGTAAATAAAATGTGTTGAGTGCGTCGTTAAATAAAACATTTCTTTCTTTCTTTTTCTTCCCAATCTGGTTCACCCAGAGCTCGATCGTCGCTGCCGCCTCGTCTTCCACTGTGACTGATCGGCCTGCTGACATTCCGAGTGTGGCGGTCGCCGGTTGGATACCCTTTCCGCCACCATAATAATTTGGCCCTTAAAAGGCTCCAGGCTAGCTGGCCCGTCAACCTCAACAGTTTGTGGCGAGGTCGGTCTGCGTCGTGGGACGGTGACCGCGGCTTTGAAGCGCCTGCCAGAGATGGAGTAGCTACCGGCTTGGGTCCTCTGGTTCCTCCTCTTCTTCTTGGCCGCCGGTTTGGGTTGGGACCCTGTACACCAGTGTATGACACACGAAATTCGACTAACTCCCTGAACAACTGGAGACAGGGTTGAGGTATCGACAGTGCAGGCTGATACATCGAACTTCTTAACTGCAAAGTCAGGCATACGAGACATCTTCTGCTAACGACAGTTGGAATGGGAATGATATGTTTTAGGTGGAAATCACACACATTTCTTTTCTAATTAAATTGGTGCGAACCTGATGGCGGCCACTAGTTCATCATCAAAATTGCATATCTTCAGCACTACATCACTTAGGAATGTTATCTTGATGACAAAACTGATGTTTATCTGGTCAAGACGGTACAGTTGTCAAACGACTCAATTCGTATCTGGACTAGTTTGAAACGTATTTTACATACACTTTTGAGAAAACGGTGTGTGATATTTTCCATGCTGAACAGCTATGTCGCATGTGTGGGTGATCAGTTTAGGGACTCGGGGTTAGCTGTTCTGACATCAAAACCACCCAGACGAATGGGACGGATTCTACTGAAAGTGATTACTTTGTGGTGTGTAAGATAACTATGCACGTTAAAATGTCCTACAATAGACCTACAATGAGGAAATCAAACGTGTACCTTCTTCAGAATAGTAGTGTCGCCATCCTGTCAAAGGTTGAGAACTGGCGCCGTTCTTAAATCTAACGGAATGCAGACGACACGTGCCATCAAGGTTGTAGGAAACCGAAACGCAGATAGGGTTCTGTTTACAGTCCCATATACAATCCCATTGTGGTCTGGCACCGCTCACAGAGGGTATGACGAAATCGGTGATCTCAACGTCATCAAACGTCATATCCCTGGTCCAGCGAGACCGCGTAGAAGGGCCACAGCTGAAAGATATGATGGTTAGCCAATTGTGAAATCTCTCTCTCTCTCTCTCCGTAGTTTAAAAATGCACTGAGGTTTTCTTAAACAAACACTTCACGCGTTCCAGGTGCATATACCAGGTTTGATATGTGTGTGTTTTTTATTTTATCTGTTGTTGTTTTTGTATCTTGTTTCTTTGTATGTTTTTTCTTTTTTATAGTTGATCTTTTTTTGTATTCTTGTTTGTGGTTTTGGATTTGTTTGTTGTTGACATAAATGTATACGTACCTCGGCGTCACTGTAAGAAGGTTACTATAGCAGAAGAAAACAGCACACAGCCAAATATGTGTATGCGTTCTTGATAGAATATGTGTCATCTGTTAACATACATGCATTTGACCCTCCTTGGTCCCATGGGGTGGGACGTAGGCCAGTGGTATACCATTCGCCAGATGCGGTTTCGGTCTAGTTAAACAAAAAAGGTGGTTTCGCTTATTTGTCTCATTTCTGCAGTTAACGGATTCTAGATAATTACTACTTTCTAGGTCAAGTCACGTTGTAGACCCTGTTTTGGAGTAACATGCTACTTCCTGGATATATGCAAAAACTGTTGACCCTTCTTGGTCCCATGTGACGGGAAGTAGCCCAGTGGTAAACCGCTAGTCAGATGCGTTGTTGGTCTAGTGGTGTTAAACTTATTTGATTCATTTCTAAATTCTTACTTTTTGTCTAGGTCAAGTCACGTCGTATGCCCTGTTTTGGAGTCACATGCCACTTCCTGGATATATGCAAAAACTTTTCTCGTCCAAATAAATCAGCGGTAAAGTATTGTGCCAATGCTATTGTCTTTCTGTTTATCTGCCAGTCTCTCTCTCTCTCTCTCTCTCTCTCTCTCTCTCTCTCTCTCTCTCTCTCTCTCTCTCTCTCTCTCTCTCTCTCTCTCTCTCTCTCTCTCTCTCTCTCTCTCTCTCTCTCTCTCTCTCTCTCTCTCTCTATCTGTTTCCGTTAACCAAAGAATTGATAAAATGGAACACAATTGTCAATTTATCAGTGATTCTTATGACAAACTCAACACCGATAATAAAGATCTAAAACAGGGCATGAAAGACATGGACCAATCGCTCAAATCAGCCCAAAGTAATATCTATCATTTATAAAAACAAAACAATTTATGATATTAAAGATGAAAACTGCGGGCTCCACGACGAAGATCTGTATTTACAGACACGTTCGATGCGGTTTAACTTCCTGTTCTCATTAATTCCAGACCAGGGCCCCACTGCAAATACCGAGGAGGTACTCAAGGAATTCATTAAAAAGGAACTGGAAATATCAGACGATATACCCATACAAGTCACTCATAGAATAACACCATATCGCGATTATAATGCCCAACAAAGACCGCGCACAATCGTAGCCCATTTCGAACAATTGAAACACAAAGACATCATTAAAATTTAAAAAGCTGCTAGAAAACTGGCGGGTAAGCCATTCGGAATTAATTACCAGTACCCTAAGGAGATAGCAGAGAGGACGAAGATGCTTTACCCCATATTCCGAGAAGCTAAGAAGAACAACAACAAAATTTCCTCAAAGTAGATCGGTTGTTCATTGACGGTAAGGAGTACACACAAAACACATGGAATGCCATACCGACCAAGGCGATACCTCCGAACACAGTCACCCCAGACAGCAGCAAAGCTCCACCCAGGAAAAGGAACAGAGTGGTAACACCCCAGTAGTCAACATTCGAGAGCAGGAACCGTTTTGATGCGCTTAGTGCAACTGAATGTGTGCATCCCTATGAGATAACCACCACACCCACTGTACCTACTGTGTTCGCACAGCGATGCGAACCAAACTGTTCTTCTTCAGTCTTTACTAACTGTAACCATGATGTCCCTGAACCACCGAACCACCACCCGATACAAACCATGTCAAATATTTCTAGTGCATGCACCAATTTTACTTGTGTTCCTACTATTACTTTAAACCAAACAGTGTCATTCAGGCTTAATACTGTTGATACTACCAATAGCTGTAGTACTAACTCTCCCCATGATCATAGTGCCCATGTAAGAAGAAATAATAAAAAATATTGTTCCCCAAGCTGACATTGCTAATACACCAGGCAGTGTGAAAAGTATTGTACATACTGGTATTACTAATAATACACCTTACAGTATGGAACTTACACTGCTACATAATAATATACCCAACAGTGAATATGATGCCAGTCAACATATTGACAGTTTTGAGATACCTATAATCAGCAATGTAAATAAGAATGTGATTGTTGATGAATATATTGACATGCCAAGCAATGAGACTTCTATCACCAGTGATAAAGTAATGTACTACACAGCACATGATAAAACTGTGAATGTCCAAGATATGTGTGACCAAATAACAATAGATGAAACATGTACCAATGATGTATCCTATAATGCAAGTAATCATTATGTAAGTACAACATCGAATGTTTATAATGACGCATCAGAAAATAGATGTTGATGCAGTGATTGATGTATATAAAAATGAGTGTAAAGGTCATGCACATACCTGATGTATATAACAATGTGACAGATGATTTTGCACATGTTTATGATGTAGATAGAAATACAATCCCACACTTGAAATATTAAGCAATAATATAGCAAGCTCTGGTATGACTGACACACTCAGCAACCTGAGTAACAATACCCTATATGTTGAAAGCATTGATCCACAAATCAATATGAACCAAAATGTTGATAATACAGATACTATGATTACCGAGTCACTTTATGTTAAAACAGCCAATATGAACTTATCATACTGTAGTACAGACAAAGCAAACTCACCTAAGAATAGCAATGCTAGTATGAACCCACCCGATATTAGTAGTACAGCTTGTCCAGCCATAGCCAATGATAATTCACTTCGTGCTAACCAAGCAAGTTTTAACTCACCTTGTAGTGCCACACCTAACACCCCAACAGCAGCTACTTCAGATAAGAACATATATAAAAGTAACACTAATAGCCCCAATGTCCTTGACTTACCTAATATCAACTGTGTACAACATATCCCTAACCCATCTGGTCAGAATGCTCAATTATCCTATAGTATGAGTGATGATTACATACTTGCCGATTCATCAACAGACCCAAATGATACTACAAATACCCCATATTATGCAACACCACCACATACATATATATAATGATGCACCTAAAAATGGGAATCAAAAATTATGTGATGATACAAATGATATGCACAGAGATATGACTAACAACAACATACATGTTGATGCAATAACACTAATAGTCCCAATGTCCTTGACTTACCCGATACCAACTTTGTACAAAATAACCCTAACCCATCTGGTCAGAATGCTCAATTATCATGCATTAGTATCAATGTATGTGGACTGAGAAGCAAACTAATAATACCGGAATTTGTAGATTATGTCACAAAGCATGATATCCTGTTTTACTGAAACAAAAACCAACGAAACAGATTATATGTCCACATTTATGCCAGGCTATTTATTTTGTTTAAACAACAGGAAAAAACAGTATGGCTATCTGGTGGCATAGCTATTGGTATAAGACAAGAGCTAATCACCTATACAGAATTTAATGACACAAATATTTCCGAATACATATCTTATTTCAAAATCCCTGCCATTCTCACATGTCTTGAAGAAACACTATCAGTTGATGTGGTATATATATATACCCCCTATTGGATTCCCATACTATAAATAAGACACACACACACACACACACACACACTCTCTCTCTCTCTCTCTCTCTCTCTCTCTCTCTCTCTCTCTCTCTCTCTCTCTCTCTCTCTCTCTCTCTCTCGTCTCCTCTCTCTCTCTCTTTCTTTATATATAAAATAAAATGATCGACTGAACGTCAACAAAGTAAGTTTTAGGTTTGGTATGTGTGTGGTTTTTGTTTTATCTGCTGTTGTTTTTGTATCTTTTTTCTTTGTATCTTTGTTTTCTTTTTTATTGTTGATTTTTTCTTTGGTTTCTTTTTTTTGTGTTTTTGTGTTTTTGTGTATTTTTGTTTGTTTTGTTTACATAAATGTATACATACCTCGGCATCACTGTAAGAAAGTTACTATAGCACAAGAAAACAGCACACAGCCAAATACGTGTATCAGATGAAAACTGCATCTCTCAACAAGAAACCTGTCCACCTTCACGCTAACAACACACAGAGAAACCGATAAGCGGGTAGCCTCGTCGTGCGAACGTCACTTTACTTTCATCACTCACGTCGTATCATAATAGTGCTTTATAGTGAATTGCAGTACTCGCCATGCATGAATATTACATGTGTATACGGTCCACTTGTGTACTGTATAATCAATTAGGCCAGTATTTTTAAATTTTTAGGTTTACGAACAAAAAACAAAACCCCTCTTTGGGGTGTATCAGTAGAGGTGATTTTTTTTCTCACTGTTACCTTACGAAATGCGCCACAATAGTCTAGAAAAGTAACTTTTTTTCTTTCTTTAGAGCTATTTGTGGAAGTCGGCGGCAAAAAAACGAAGCAAAAAACAGTGAAAAATACGACTTGTTTCTATTTTATTATTTGAGCAAAATTTACATCGGCGCGTTCGTAAAAAAAATACTGGCCTTATTAACTATCATCACGATAGGCTACAAATGTCCTATGGGGGGGGGGGGGGGGGGGCGTTCTTGATAGAATATGTGTCATCTGTTAACATACATACATTTGACCCTTCTTGGTCCCATGTGACGGGAAGTAGCCCAGTGGTAAATCGCTAGTCAGATGCGTTGTTGGTCTAGTGGTGTTAAACAAACAAATTAAAATTGTTTCACTTGTTTGTCTCATTTCTAGATTCTTACTTTTTTTTCTAGGTCAAGTCACGTTGTATACTCTGTTTTGGCGTCGCATGCCACTTCCTGGATATATGCAAACACTTTTCTCATCCAAATAAATCAGCGGTAAAGTATAGTGCCAATGATATTATTTTGCTGTATGTCTACCAGTCTCTCTCCTGCAAGTACCACTGAACAAGATCCAGAATAGGAAAGACAAAATACGATCTATCTAGTTATAAACGGTCCACGAAACAATGGTCCTGTACGCAGTGTCACCTGTGCCATGTCTGGAATCATATGTTCGGCACCTATTGTAATCTCTTATCAACTATTGTGTACCCTAAGGTCCAAACGGTAGCAGGTCCAGAGTGTTACACTGACCACTAACACTTGCAATATTGCCCTAGACACGCCATTAGCAGCCACCAGCAATAAGGTCTACAGTCAATGCTGTAGTCGGGGGTAGGGGTCGGGGTGAAAGGGCATGGGCGCCGTTGTGAAGGACAAATTGGCAATGACCATATAGTCCAAACACTTGCTTATACATATTTAAAGTGAAAGGAAGCTAGCTGAATCACAAGGTATTGCGTGTACACAAATGGTAGTATACACTTGAAAGAATATGCAGAGATCCGATACAGACGGCCATTTTGAAAACAAAAGTGTATGTCGGCCACGTCCACATGTTCAAATATCATACTTTGTTACTGTTTATGTTTCATAATATTTGTTTCTAACTTTCTGCCAGGTTTTGAAGCAAACAATATTGTATGTCTCGTTTAACGATTTTAAAAAGGGAAATGTTTTGGAACTTAAGTTTTAAAATGTTTTCTAGATCACTGAGACCTGTCGACCAAAATTAGTTGGATGACACTTCCGAGAAACTGGGCATCTAGAAAACATGTTAAAACTTAATTCCCGAAACGTTTCTCACTTTGTATCTACTACTGGGACAACACTTGAAGAAACATACAGTATTAGCATATGCGTATAACTAAGACAACTAGAAAATAGTTAGATGGCTGCAACAACTCCCATCTTCAAACCCCTGACTAAATTAAATAGTTATGCCGATATTCAAGATGGCTACCATACAATCTATTACATACAATATATTACATATATGCACTTTTAGCAATGATATTACAAAACACAATATCGCAAAGTTCATGCTACACTTTTACAGAAGGCGATTTTCTGACACTTACACAAGAATTAGTCTACTGTGTCACTGAAATCATGTGCTTGTTCATTCGTGCACGTTATTCCGTTACACTGACAACATGCCAAATTACATTGGAGAGCAATTCTCCCGACATCGACATGTGTTTTTGTCACACTCTTCACCTCTATGCTATATAAGTTCTTTAAGAAAAAAAAGAGGAGATGTACCGGTCTTTGTCAAAACTCTCCGGCGAAGTCAGAGGTTGTGCCCAAGACAAGCGTTCTTGAACAGTTCTCTGATGGAAGCATGCGAACAACAATATTATGGCTTACTTCGGTGATATAATATTAACAACAATTCCTGAAGAATACTGGTTGTAGAAGCCGAGTTGATCAAATCAAATTTTTGAGGTTTACGCCTAAGCCATCCCATTCCCATTTAGAAACATGTTGTCAACTATTGTTGCTGCTACAATTCAACTCTACACCAGGGCTAGGACTGTTCCAAAGACATTGCCAAGCAGCCTGAAGTGACATATATATATATACTCTTCAAAAAAGATGGGGAACTCTAATAAGAATTTACAATTGCCAAAAGTGTAAGGTATATTAGCCGTGGGGAATGGTTATATGATAATAGTTAATTAATTGGGCAAACATTACAACCGGTAGTTCGGTATTACAGTAGGCTTTATGACCACTAAAGATCTTGAAGGACGATTGGGGTCAGAAGTGAAATTTGAAAATTGACGTTTTTTTATCAGTAAATCGCAAATTCAAACAATAAAAATGACTAAAAACAAAACATTAACGACTGTATGATAAAGAGAATGAAAAGGATTGACAGAAATAATGCTCCACAGTGATTAATAGACCTTCCTGGAAATTGTCAAAATCGAAAATGACACCCCACGCACGTGTACGTGGCAAATGCGTGATGTATGTGCAAACTATGGAATGTGTTTCGGTGTGTTGATAAGCAGACCTGAACGTTCTTTACTACGATGTCTGTGGTCAAAACGTATGTTCGGTCTAATAGTTGATATTAACATTAATATTTCAGGTTCTCCTACTTTTTTGAAGAGTATATAAAAGCATAAACTAAAATGACATTTGACAACCGTATTGGTAAATGGCGACCACCTTGAACAAAAACCATATCCATTTCGCAACTAGCTGAACTACAATATAAAGGCGTACGTCACTGACATAGTAATAACAACAACTCCTGAAGGATATTGGTTGTAGAACCCATGGAATTAAAACATTCAAAAATAGGCTGTCACCTATTGTCCTTCAACAATTCCACTCACATCAGGGCTATGAATGTTTTAGAGGAATCCCTTTGCTTGTGCTCAGCCATCATTAGCTGATATTGGCTCTTGGACTATAAAATACGTTTGTCTCCAATCGACCGTATCGATTTGATCGGGCTGCTGGTGCTCCAGTGCAGGCGGTCCCTCCTCTCCCCCCCCCCCCCCCCCCCCACCTTTCCTGTCATGGACAGGCGTGCACTACAACAGCTTGTTCTGAATGTGCACGTAAAACCCTATGACCTGACCTGACATAATCGACCGTTCATGAATAGTTTATAGAACATTTGTGTAAGACAAATACTAGAATACCGACTATTGATACAGCCACAGATCGAAATGTATATACAGGTGAGAATTATGTATGACGATTTATATAAGTTTAAACTGGTATTTCTATGTTTCTAGAATCTACCGCAGTAAGGTTCATCAACGTTAATTTTAGTTTCGTTATATTTCGCACAGCCGATTCCAGCACGAACACAAATACCAAGTCATACGACGACATAGCAATTCCGAACAAATACTGTGTCCATATGTGATTATTTTTTTTAAAAACAACAACAACAACAATATCAACAACCAAACAACACGTCATGCTGTTACATTTAATACACAAATAATGATTCATTCAACTGGCAATTAATATGCCAATACATAAATATACAATATGTAGTTACTGTGGCTACATGGATTGGGGAGTATTCGATTATCTATTCATCTGAAAAATCATTCGTTATTTGTAAAGAAACCCGTAAACAGAAACTCTTTACTGTTTACGGGGCGGGACGTAGCCCAGTGGTAAAGCGTTCGCTTGATGCGCGGTCAGCCTAGGATCGATCCCCGTCTGTGGACTCATTGGGCTATTTCTCGTTCCAGCCAGCGCTCCACAACTGGTGTAACAAAGGCCGTGGTATGTACTGTCCTGTCTTTGGGATAGTTCATATAAAAGAACTGCTGCTAATCGAAAAGAGTAGCCCATGAAGTGGCGACAGCGGTTTTCCGCTCTCAATACCTGTGTGGTCCTTAACCATATGTCCGACGCCATATAACCGTAAATAAAAATGTGTTGAGTGCGTCGTTAAATAAAACATGTTTACAGTTATTGTACGACGTTCCTAACAAAGTGATCCTTTTAAAAACAAAAAAATTAATTACATTTGGTTTTGTTCTGCAAGTCTGATCCCAGGCTTGAAACTGATCTGCAAATAATTTCGTTTCTAAGAAGTAAAAGGACGTTTGGCCTTTGACAAGGATTATGGCGACCATAACGACTTAACATGAGATGGAAGTCGAAAACGTCTTAAAATGGCAATAATATCAGGATAGCCCTCTTTACGTTTAAGACATTTATTAACGATTGTTCAGTGTAATTACCATCATTTACTGTGAATACTGCTCAAAGTGACCTTTTTCTCACATATTTTAGGGGGCTAATTCACTACCTGTAGCAAAATTGCGATCTAGCCATTGCAATGAAAAATGACATGCAAAGAAAATGCGGTGTTAAAAGACATGCAAAGACGATGTGTTGTTAAATGATATGCAAATCCGATGTGGTGTTAAAGACATGCAAAGACCATATGTTGTTAAATGATATGCAAATCCGATGTGGTGTTAAAAGACATGCAAAGACGATGTGTTGTTAAAAGACACGCTAAGACGATGTGCTGTTAAAAGACATGCAAAGACGATGTGTTGTTAAAAGACACGCAAAGACGATGTGGTGTTAAAAGACATGCAAAGACGATGTGTTGTTAAAAGACATGCAAAGACGATTTGGTGTTAAAAGACATGTAAAGACGATGTGTTGTTAAAAGACATGTAAAGACGATGTGTTGTTAAAAGACATGTAAAGACGATGTGGTGTTAAAAGACATGCAAATACGATGTGTTGTTAAAAGACATGTAAAGACGATGTGGTGTTAAAAGACATGCATATACGATGCATTTTTAAAAGACATGCAAAGACGATGCGGTGTTAAAGTTACAGTCTCTGCATACCATATTATAGCATCATGTACAAATATGAAATACAAGCTCAAATGCTCGTTTAAAACATTCGTGTGTGTTCGTTATGAACGGAGATCGTCAAAAGTATACGCTCGATTCGTCGCCTGTGTCGCCATTGCTCGGCAAAGCATAAACGACAGCCTGTTGGCAGTTTCAATTCACATGTGCGTTTGCAGATTTGAAATTGTAGGGTTCGTCTCAAAACAAGAAATGAGAAATATTGCGCTGAACGAAGAACGTTCGATTGAAGATACGGCACTAGAGTGTTTCGTTAAAACCGGTTTGATCTTGACAACGTGTTATCGACAATCGTACCTTCCTATTTCAGAATTAATATTTTATAAAGTGTTAGTAGAACTTTCAAAGTTTAGTTTGTATACTAGTAACACATTGATCATGTATATATATATATATATATATATATATATATATATATATATATATATATATATATATATATATATTTAGTAAAATATACTAAAGTAGACAATGAACGTTTTTACTTCTTAATTTTGCGTGTGTTAAAATCAAATAAATATTCTATCGTTTGGAAAGGGTAAAGTTAGTTTGTTTTGTTTAACGACAACAATGTCAATGATAGATTTAAGAGGAAACGGATGCATGTGCAGGCGGAGGGTATTTACCCTTACCAGCCCAAGCTGAATATTTTTTTTTATAAATTCTGGTGGAGCATGGCCCCATATAAACTTGGCTCAATACAGTCTATAACCCCCAACCCCGCTGAAATCCCTACACATGCGCCTTGGAAACCCGCTACATTTTGTTTATTAAGGGATCGTTTATATGTACCATCCCACAGACAGGATATCACATACCATGGCCTTTTATATACCAGTTATGGCGCATTGGCTGGCACGAGCCCGCCGATGGGGATCGATCCTAGACCGACCGCGAATTTCCAAAAAAAAACCCCACCTTTTTAGGTCTAAGTAATGAATAGAAATAACATATAGTATTGATAAATGTTACGTAAATCGAACACAACACCCTCTCCCTCTACCCCGGGAGCGTTACGTCATTATTAACACCCCTTTACATGTAACGCGTATGTCAATGATTGGTCACTGTCAAAATTTCAAGGCAAATCCCCTGGAAAGGTGTTGTACCATACATCTATGGATATAAATATGTTTTGGAGATATGAGACGACCCCTCAATCAAGACAGTTCAATTTGTTCAAAATCACGTGAGAAGCTCAGCGCATGCGCAAATCATGCAAAGTCCCAGGACTACTGGCGTCCCGCTAAATGAAGAAAACCAAAGCTGGCCACTGCGTTTGTAGTTCATAAGAGAGCATTGCGAAGCCATAGCAATGTGATGAACCTGTTTATGTACCAAACAGAACTAGATCATCTATTCTAAATGCTTAAATAATAAACATATACAAGGGACTACAGCTTTAAAGACATGCAGAGACGATGCGGTGTTGAAAGACATGCAAAGACGATGTGGTGTTGAAAGACATGCAAAGACGATGCGGTGTTAAAAGACATAGAAAGACGATGTGCTGTTAAAAGACATGCAAAGACAATGTGCTGTTAAAAGACATGCAAAGACGATGCGGTGTTAAAATACATGTAAAGACGATGCGGTGTTGAAAGACATGCAAAGAAGATGCGGTGTTAAAATACATGCAAAGACGATGTACTGTTAAAAGACAGGCAAAGACGATGCGGTGTTAAAGTACATGCAAAGACGATGCTGTGTCGAAAAACATGCAAAGACGATGCGGTGTTAAAAGACACGCAAAGAGGATGCGGTGTTAAAATACATGCAAAGACGATGCGGTGTTAAAAGACACGCAAAGACGATGCGGTGTTAACATACATGCAAAGACGATGCGGTGTTAAAAGGCACGCAAAGACGATGCGGTGTTGAAAGACATGCAAAAAATGACGCGGTGTTAAAAGACATGCAAAGACGATGTACAAAGACGATGCGGTGTTAAAAGGCACGCAAAGACGATGCGGTGTTAAAAGACACGCAAAGACGATGCGGTGTTAAAAGACATGCAAAAAACACGCAGGGGGGATGCATGCAAAGACGATGCGGTGTTAAAAGACATGCAAAAAAAGACGCGGTGTTAAAAGACATGCAAAGACGATGTACTGTTAAAAGACATAGAAAGACGATGCGGTGTTAAAGTACATGCAAAGACGATGCGGTGTTGAAAGACATGCAAAGACAATGCGGTGTTAAAATACATAGAAAGACGATGTGCTGTTCAAGGACATGCAAAGACGATGTGCTGTTAAAAGACATACAAAGACGATGCGGTGTTAAAAGACATGCAAAGACGATGCGGTGTTAAAATACATGCAAAGACGATGCGGTGTTAAAAGACACGCAAAGACGATGCGGTGTTAAAAGATATGCAAAGACGATGTACTGTTAAAAGACACGCAAAGACGATGCGGTGTTAAAGTACATGCAAAGACGATGCTGTGTTGAAAAACATGTAAAGACGATGCGGTGTTAAAAGACACGCAAAGACGATGCGGTGTTAACATACATGCAAAGACGATGCGGTGTTAAAAGACACGCAAAGACGATGCGGTGTTAAAAGACATGCAAAGACGATGCGGTGTTAAAAGACACGCAAAGACGATGCGGTGTTATGCGGTGTTAAAAGACAAAGACGATGCGGTGTTAAAAGACACGCAAAGACGATGCGCAAAGACGATGCGGTGTTAAAAGACATGCAAAGACGATGCGGTGTTAAAAGACACGCAAAGACGATGCGGTGTTAAAATACATGCAAAGACGATGCGGTGTTAAAAGACATGCAAAGACGATGCGGTGTTAAAAGACATGCAAAGACGATGCGGTGTTAAAAGACATGCAAAGACGATGCGGTGTTGAAAGACATGCAAAAAAAGATGCGGTGTTAAAAGACATGCAAAGACGATGTACTGTTAAAAGACATAGAAAGACGATGCGGTGTTAAAGTACATGCAAAGACGATGCGGTGTTGAAAGACATGCAAAGACAATGCGGTGTTAAAAGACATAGAAAGACGATGTGCTGTTAAAGGACATGCAAAGACGATGTGTTGTTAAAAGACATACAAAGACGATGCGGTGTTGAAAGACATCCAAAGACGATGCAGTGTTAAAAGACATGCAAAGACGATGCAGACACGCAAAGACGATGTGTTAAAAGACAAAGACATGCAAAGACGATGCGGTGTTAAAAGACATGCAAAGACCTGCACAGACGATGCGGTGTTAAAATGCATGCAAAGACGATGCGATGTTAAAAGACACGCAAAGAAGATGCGGTGTTAAAGACATGCAAAGACCATGTACTGTTAAAAGACATATAAAGACGATGCGGTGTTGAAAGACATGCAAAGACGATGCGATGTTGAAAGACATGCAAAGACGATGCGGTGATAAAAGACATGCAAAGACGATGCGGTGTTGAAAGACATGCAAAGACGATGCGGTGTTAAAACACCTGCAAAGACGATGCGGTGTTAAAAGACATAGGAAGACGATGTGCTGTTAAAAGACATGCAAAGACGATGTGCTGTTAAAAGACATGCAAAGACAATGTGCTGTTAAAAGACATGCAAAGACGATGCGGTGTTAAAATACATGCAAAGACGATGCAGTGTTAAAAGGCACGCAAAGACGATGCGGTGTTAAAAGACATGCAAAGACGATGCGGTGTTGAAAGACATGCAAAGAAGATGCGGTGTTAAAATACATGCAAAGACGATGTACTGTTAAAAGACAGGCAAAGACGATGCGGTGTTAAAGTACATGCAAAGACGATGCTGTGTCGAAAAACATGCAAAGACGATGCGGTGTTAAAAGCCACGCAAAGAGGATGCGGTGTTAAAATACATGCAAAGACGATGCGGTGTTAAAAGACATGCAAAGACGATGCGGTGTTAAAATACATGCAAAGACGATGCGGTGTTAAAAGACATGCAAAGACGATGCGGTGTTAAAATACATGCAAAGACGATGCGGTGTTAAAAGACACGCAAAGACAATGTGGTGTTGAAAGACATGCAAAGAAGATGCGGTGTTAAAAGACATGCAAAGACGATGTACTGTTAAAAGACAGGCAAAGACGATGCGGTGTTAAAGTACATGCAAAGACGATGCTGTGTCGAAAAACATGCAAAGACGATGCGGTGTTAAAAGACACGCAAAGAGGATGCGGTGTTAAAATACATGCAAGGACGATGCGGTGTTAAAAGACACGCAAAGACGATGCGGTGCTGAAAGACATGCAAAGAAGATGCTGTGTTAAAAGACATGCAAAGACGATGTACTGTTAAAAGACACGCAAAGACGATGCGGTGTTAAAGTACATGCAAAGACGATGCTGTGTTGAAAAACATGCAAAGACGATGCGGTGTTAAAAGACACGCAAAGACGATGCGGTGTTAACATACATGCAAAGACGATGCGGTGTTAAAAGACACGCAAAGACGATGCGGTGTTAAAAGACACGCAAAGACGATGCGGTGTTAAAAGACATGCAAAGACGCTGCGGTGTTAAAAGACACGCAAAGACGATGCGGTGTTAAAGTACATGCAAACACGATGCAAAGAAAGACGATGCGGTGTTAAAAGACACGCAAAGACGATGCGGTGTTAAAAGACACGCAAAGACGATGCGGTGTTAAAAGACATGCAAAGACGCTGCGGTGTTAAAAGACACGCAAAGACGATGCGGTGTTAAAGTACATGCAAAGACGATGCGGTGTTGAAAGGCATGCAAAGACGATGCGGTGTTAAAAGACACGCAAAGACGATGCGGTGTTAAAAGACATGCAAAGACGATGCGCTGTTGAAAGACATCCAAAAAAAGATGCGGTGTTAAAAGACATGCAAAGACGATGCGGTGTTAAAGTACATGCAAAGACGATGCGGTGTTGAAAGACATGCAAAGAGAATGCGGTGTTAAAAGACATAGAAAGACGATGTGCTGTTAAAGGACATGCAAATACGATGTGCTGTTAAAAGACATACAAAGACGATGCGGTGTTGAAAGACATCCAAAGACGATGCGGTGTTAAAAGACATGCAAAGACGATGCAGTGTTGAAAGACATGCAAAGACGATGCAGTGTTAAAAGACCTGCAAAGAAGATGCGGTGTTAAAATGCATGCAAAGACGATGCGATGTTAAAAGACATGCAAAGACGATGCGGTGTTGAAAGACATGCAAAGACGATGCGATGTTGAAAGACATGCAAAGACCATGTACTGTTAAAAGACATAGAAAGACGATGCGGTGTTAAAATACATGCAAAGACGATGTGGTGTTGAAAGACATGCAAAGACGATGCGGTGTTAAAAGACATAGAAAGACGATGTGCTGTTAAAGGACATGCAAAGACGATGTGTTGTTAAAAGACATACAAAGACGATGCGGTGTTGAAAGACATGCAAAGACGATGCGGTGTTGAAAGACATGCAAAGACGATGCGATGTTGAAAGACATGCAAAGACGATGCGGTGTTGAAAGACATGCAAAGATGATGCAGTGTTAAAAGACCTGCAAAGACGATGTATTGTTAAAAGACATAGAAAGACGATGCGGTGTTAAAGTACATGCAAAGACGATGCGGTGTTGAAAGACATGCAAAGACGATGCGGTGTTAGAAGACATGCAAAGACAATGCGGAGTTACAAGGCAAGCACAGATGATGTAGTGTTAAAGACACGCAAAGACGATGCTTAAGAGAGCCTAAAAGAGCTTTGTAAAATAGGTCAGAATTATCTACGTTGATTGATACACAAATACCTGTTTAATAGTGCGGGTTTATCTGCCTAACTTGAGGACACACTTTCTTACTGTTTCGTGAATTTTGCACCCAATAGCCGATGATAAATAAATCAATGTGCTTTAGTGGTGTCGTTAAACAAAACAAATTAAATATTGCCCCAACCGAACCCCAGTATTTTATGCTAGGCATGGCGTTATAGATCGCTGATATAACAATACACCTGACCTATCTGAAATCAAAACATCGAACTCTACATATAATTTTGCAATATGCTGATGGCTGATTAGTAAATTACAGTAAACTGAGCATCGTCAAGAATTATCATAGAGCTGGGGTCTGATTCATTAAACGCTCGCAACTTTGGGTCTGGCAATATGCTGATAGCTCATTAATACGTTATAGTAAACTGAGCATCGTCATGAATTATCATTGAACTTGGGCTTAATTCACTCAAAGCTCGCAACTTTCTGTCTGGCAGTGCAGTCCAAAAACACTTGCGAAGACGATTATGTTGTGTTTACGATGGTTTTGTGGATAGGACCCTGGGCCGTTGGAGAATCATAGAATTTATTGGTCCGTATATAAATATAAGGATTAAAGTTGGTAACAGTTACTGACATGCTTTCTGAAAACTTTCTCTTGTATAATCTTTTTAAATGTAAAATGTTCTTTACTGTAGCTCTGCGGTAGAGCGTGCTTCTGAGGCTTGGTGTATCGCCTTCCATGAACTAGGAATTCTTCGCGTTCAAAAATGTCCTAAAAATGGTGCAAGGAATCTGAATGACAAAACCGTCAGCCGTGATCAAGACCGCATCTCGGCACAATGCTGAGTCAAATGGGCATCCAATGAACCTCGTCTAAGAGGACAGCCACTCCCGAGGAGATCTTTTATTGGACAATGCAACATTTTCATCGCAGCAAAGGGGATTGCCACTCACAGAGAAGATTACTAAATCACGACTAACTCAGGACAGGTCATTGGAACAAATGCAGCTGTGAGGACTCTTTCGTGCACTTCTCTGACTATTTCAAAATTAATCTGAAATATCCCATGCTGCTTCCGTTCACTGTGGTGGTTGCTGGTTTCATGTTATCATCGACGAAGTGTCAAAATCACCATAGTCGTGTAATAATTATTCCATTTAAAACACGGGAATTCCTGCTATCATAACTGTTTTCACTGTGGTCCATGAGAGTATCATTCTGCAGTTGTGTTAAAGTAACTGATGCAGATTCGCACACGTTATGTTGTTCGGCACAATATGTTTAACCCAGAGGTGCAGTAGTAGATGAACATTTCGATTTTGGTTGAAGCAAAAACAAACTTCAGTAAGGCGGGTGTCTACAGCAAGGTCCGCTATCAAAGTAGTTTTTCAAAAACGTATTCCCTAGGTGCAAGGCTACTTCAAGGTAAATGCCAAGGTCCATCATCAAAGTGCTTTTTCACAAATGTATTCCCTAGGTGCAAGTCTACTTCAAGGCAAATGCCAAGGTCCATCATAAAAGTGCTTTTTCACAAACGTATTCCCTAGGTGCAAGTCTACTTCAAGGTAAATGCCAAGGTCCATATTCAAAGTGCTTTTTCATAAACGCATTCTCGAGGAGCTAGTCTACTTCAGGGAGAATGCCAATGTCCATTGTCAGAGTATTTGTTCACAAACGTATTACCGAAGGTGCAAGTCTAGTTAAGGGCGAAAGTCAATTGTCATCATCAGAGTACTTTTTCACAAACGAATTCCATTGGCTCTGTACAAGAGAAGTCGAGGAAATTGTTTAACTGTGGTTTTACCAGTGCGCAATCTTCGTTTCCGTCATAATTGTTCGGTTCTCCAGACTCCCACGGTAAAAACGTAGCGGTGTTTCCGTTGTCCCATACATAGTGTCCCTCTGTCTGTACGTCACTTAGGCCGATGAAATACACGTCTGAAACTGATTAATATATTAACGTTAAAAGCTCGCCTCATCACACCACCACACCATTTACTAATGCAAAATACAAACACATCTATAGTTTTAATAAACTCACAATTTCACAGCATCATACTAAATTTGTTACTATTATACATCGATAAATTCACAGCAAATATCTAACAATTTTTATAACACAATACAATTTATACAGTTAACAAATACACATGCATCAGTTTATTACACACCAGTGTGAGATATTCCTCATGTCATAACAATTACTTAATATCTAACTAGTGTAATATTGGCACGCGCAAACTGGGGTTTGGAGTCGATATCTGGATTAAAAATCACGTGCCTCGACTGGAATCTGAACCCAGTACCTACCAGCCTGTATACCGATGGCCTAACCACTACGCCACCGAGGCCGGTCCATTTCCTCTAGCTGCTGTGCATTTTACGGATCATTTAGTTATATTGTCCTATTCGTGTTTAGTTTATATTTTATGAAAGTGAATGAAGGGAACGTGTCTAACATTTATGCTGTCGGTGGAAACGTTTAATTTTAGCCAACAGCTGTAGAACATCGTAGTTACAGGCGTGAAGTTTCCTACATGATTTCTTTGGCCACCGACCGAGTCTCATGTCATGATTAGCGAAGAGGTGGTGGTGGTGTTTTTTAAGTTGTTTTTTATCGTACACATTTTTTTTTATTGCTTTTGTAGCTTTCACGTGTTTTTTCTTCAAAATATCTAAATATGGTTGCCTGAATAATCCTGTTGCACAAGAGTAGTGCGAGTCAGAGGGGAGGGGGTGGGTTTAGTGAGCGTGGATTAATTTTGTTCGGTTCATCAAGATATGGGATATATTTTGTGCGGTTTTTTCATTAATGTGCGGTTTTTTCATTAATGTGCGGTGTAATAAATAAAATACTAAACTCGTTCCCGTGTGAGAAGGTTTATATCACAACTCATGTGTTTTTAATCTTACATCACTCGCTTTCCCTCGTGATGCACGATTGAAAACACACTCGTTGTAATATAAATGGTCTCACACGGGAAGTCGTTTTGTATTATCGTTTTACGTAATGACGTCATTTTATGAAGTTTATCGAAGGAGAACATTCTTTGCAAGTTTGTAATTATAAAAAATATGGACGTATGATAATAATGTCTGAATTACGGACATTCACGGTTATTTGAGTGACCAGATATAAGTTTTTTCAAGAAAATACTAAAGTATTGTATACTATTAGAAGCTGAGAATTAATATAGAATCTGTGTGTAATCGATAAACTTATGAGCAATGCATGACATTTTCGGGTTTTCTCTCCCATCCCTAGCTATACAAGACAGACATCAGCCCATACGGAATAAATTAAGAATTGTATGTTATTTCGTTTACGTTCATCGGGGTATGAACAAAGAAAATCATCCGCAACTGTGTGAATCGGCGAAGCCAATACTTATAATTAAATTTTAATCATACTTGCACTAAAACTTCATACTTTATTTTGAATTACTTTTGGTCCACAAACAATAACGCTCAATAAGACAACTTGCCCATATAAAATGACGTCATCAGATATGACGTACCGTGACGATGCAATTTTTACGTTCATCGAGAAATAAACAAACTTCTGTTCTACGTCTGGACCAAAGGGATGACGTTATGTTGAAATGAATGTAACGGGCATTTCAATATTCTCTTTTGTTTAGGGTATGTCGTCATTGCGTTTAACATGGGGAGTAAATAGAGATTATTACACTAGTTTGAGTGTCGTACTGATTTTACGAAATGAGTGTCAGGATGTTTGTATTGCCCGAGCGAGAACGTGAGCAGAGAGAGAGAGAGAGAGAGAGAGAGAGAGAGAGAGAGAGAGAGAGAGAGAGAGAGAGAGAGAGAGAGAGAGAGAGAGAGAGAGAGAGAGAGAGATGTCTTATTTAACGACCCACTCAACACATTTTATTTACGGTTATATGGCGTCAGACATATGGTTAAGGACCACACATATTTTGAGAGGAAACCCGCTGTCGCCACTACATGGGCTACTCTTCCGATTAGCAGCAAGGGATCTTTTATTTGCGCTTCCCACAGGCAGGATAGCACAAACCATGGCCTTTGTTGAACCAGTTATGGATCACTGGTCGGTGCAAGTGGTTTACACCTACCCATTGAGCCTTGCGGAGCACTCACTCAGGGTTTGGAGTCGGTATCTGGATTAAAAATCCCATGCCTCGACTGGGATCCGAAACCAGTGCAGATTTAAAAATAACACATTTTAATTTACATCTAAGCCGCATGTTTCCCGCTCTGTGGATATAATGATATTGACTATTATTTAGATAATTTAGATTATTGTTTAAATATACTAGTCTAAATGTAATAATTATTAGAAGAAAACAAAATTACAGTAAAGATACACAATACAGGGATATTGTATACGGAAAATATACAAAATAAAGAAATATTTTACATGAAAGAGATACATAATACAGGAATATTTTATAAGGAAAAAAAAAAAAATCAGTAAAGCATTTAACCTCTCTAAACCGGATACCTCTTTATAACCGGACATTTTACTTGGTCTGGGAGTCTGGTTTAGAGGAGTTTCATTGTATATGAAATAGATACAGAAAAAAAAAGTCGAGAGATATAATACAGAAAATAGATAAAGTATGTATGTATATATATATATATATATATATATATATATATATATATATATATATATATATATATATATATATATATATATATCAGGTAAGAGATACAAAATGAAATAAAAAAGAGATATAGAACGGGACATGCATACAGAATACAGAGATATAGTACTGAAAAGAGACAAATATTATAGAGTTATGAGCTATAGGACAGGGAAGAGGTAGAACATGAAGAGATATATTACATGACAGAGATACACAATACAGGGATAGTGTATAAGGAAAAGATACAAAATAAAGAAATATATTACAGTAAAGAGAAAAAGAATACAGGGGTATTGTATAAGGAAAAGATACAAAATAAAGAAATATATTACAGTAAAGAGATAAAGAATACAGGGGTATTGTATAAGGAAAAGATACAAAATAAAGAAACATATTACAGGAAAGAGATACACTAGAGGGATATTGTACAACGAAAATATACAACATAAAGAAATATATTACAGGAAATAAAAAAATAAAAATAAAGGGATATTGTGTAGGAAAAACGATACAAAATAAAGAAAAATATTACAGAAAAATTATACACAATAGAGTGATATTGTACATGGAAAAAAGAAAAAAAATACAAAATAAAGAAATATATTATAGGAAAGAGATACACAATATAGGGATATTGTGCAAGGAAAAAAGGAAAAAATACAAAATAATGAAGTGTATTACAGGAAAGAGACAGACACTAGAGGGATATTGTACAAGGAAAAGACACAAAATAAAGAAATATATTACAGGAAAGAGATACACAATAGAGGGATATTGTACAAGGAAAAGACACAAAATAAAGAAATATATTACAGGAAAGAGATACACAATAGAGGGATATTGTACAAGGAAAAGACACAAAATAAAGAAATATATTACAGGAAAGAGATACACAATAGAGGGATATTGTACAACGAGAACATACAAAATAAAGAAATGTATCACCCATTAAAGGCTTTTGTAGGAGATATCGCTAGTACTATGATTTGCGATATCTCCTGTGATATTCTCCTCAGGAGATATCGCTTCTTTTGTTACGTCACTGTGTATGTTTCAGCGCTATTCAGCGTCATTAGTGACGTCACGCAACTGTCGTTCTACTAGTTAACGAGTCTACTGCTGCCAAATAAAGTGACGTTCAACCGACATTACTGACATTGTCGGAAGCCTTGGAATTCATACTTTTATCAACTTATGATATCGCAAGACGCTCGGGGAGTATCCTCTATATATTACAGGAAAGAGCTACACAATAGAGGGATATTGTACAAGGAGAACATGCAAAATAAAGACATATATTACAGGAAAGTGATACATAATTGAGGGATATTGTACAAGGAAAAAATAGAAAATAAAGATACGTGGTGCACAAAAGAGATACATAACAGAGGTACATAACACAGCAAAGAGATAGATAATAAAATAATAAATACTAGTATATATTGTACAGGAAAGGGATAGATAATAGATATATATAACACAGCAAAAATATATATATAATAAAGAATCAATATATATATATATATATATATATATATATATATATATATATATATATATATATATATATATATAGTAAATGATAGAGCATCGAGATATATAATACAGGAAAGAGATACACACTAAAGAATAAAGTTATATAGTACAGGAAAGAGGTACAGAACAAAGAGATACGGTACATGAAAGAGATACAGAATAAAGAGATACGGCACACCAAAGATATACAGAATAAAGAGATACGGTACATGAAAAAAATACAGAATAAAGAGATACGGCACATCAAAGATATACAGAATAAAGAGATACGGTACATCAAAGATATACAGAATAAAGAGATACGGTACATCAAAGAGATACAGAATAAAGAGATACGGCACATCAGAGAAATACAGAATAAAGAGATACGGCACATCAAAGAAATACAGAATAAAGAGATACAGCACATCAAAGATATACAGAATAAAGAGATACAACACATCGAAGAGATACAGGAGAAAGACATACGGTACATCAAAGAGATACACAATCAAGAGATACGGTACACCAAAGAGATACATAATCAAGAGATACGGTACATCAAAGAGATACATAATCAAGAGATACGGTACACCAAAGAGACACAGAATAAAGAGATACGATGCATCAAAAAGATAGAGAATAAAGAGATACAGTACATGCAAAAGCTACAGAATAAAGAGATACGCACATGAAAGAGATACAGAGTGAAGAGATATGGTACATGAAAGAGATACAGTATGTAGAATAAGGGATTTTGTTTGTTGGGTTTGTTTAACGACACCAACAGAGCACATTGATTTATTAATCATCGGCTATTGGATGTCAAACATTTGACAATTGACAGGATGACACATACCACAGCCTTTGGTATACCAATTGTAGTGCACTGACTGGAGCGAGAAATAACCCAAGGGGCCCACCGATGGGGATCGATCCCAGACAGACCGCGCATCAGGCGAGCACTTAAAGGGAGATAGTACAGGAAAGACATAGATAATTAAAAAGTATGGATGTAGTGCTTAAAATACAGAGAGTACAAATATTGGCAGAGTTTGGCAGCCGCTGAACTCGAGTTATACAATACCGGGTATATCAACACAACGACGAATGGGAATTTTGTTGCAATATTTTGTTGGTGCTAGGTGTTACCCATATTATTGTGGATGTAGTCACAGACAGCTGTGTTTTTCTCTGTCGTATCCAGGATAACCAATCTGCCACCTGATTGGCTGCAGTTGGTCCAGGCTTCATGTCGGAGTTTCTTCACGTTGAACGCCTTAAAGCAAATGTTGACGCTGCCAAGCAGCACATACCCGTCCTCTATGGGGCAGCGTCCTGTAAAGATAATTGTAATTAGATTCGTCTTTGAAAATAGTACCTTAAAGTGTGCTATAGGCACTAAACTAGAACGCACCATAATACGACTCATTGGCCATTTCCAGTCTGAAGCTTGCTGCGGTAATACATGTCTGTTTAACCTGCGCCACTGCACGTGCTTTCGTGTGCTCGACTTGTGTAACACCTACGACTGGCTCTTCGTCTTATGCTACAAAACGTACAGCCAACGGCAACTTATGGTTTGAAGATTGTAATTTAGTTTACATGATAAATATTATACTAGACACACATGTCAATAAGACTTTGGATTTCTCAGAGCCGGATTAAGGATCCGCGGGGCCTGTAACATAATTAACATCGAGGGCCCCTTCCGAGGATATATATTTTGCAACCCCCTCGGGGAGAGTTGAAAAATGGCCGGGGTCCCCTGAAGCGCGGGAACTTAGCACGTGCCGTTTCATATTGTCATATTGGTTTCCAAAAACAAACAAAAAAATTAAAAAAATAAAACAAAAACACAAAAACAAAAGAAAATAACAACAAACATTTTTAAAGAAAGACTCGATTCGTATCTAGATTATTATATTGCATGTAAAACTGTACCTACCCTTTGTTGGTTGTTTCTTTGGTTTATTTGATTTGATTTTATATTTATATCGCACAGCGATGTCATGCGTATTGGCGATCAATTTAGACGCGGGATTGGCAGACCCCCACCCCCCTCCATCCCGAGTCAGGCCACCGATCTTATCGGAGGTCGGACTTGGGATGGGCGTGTTCAAAACCCTAGTGGTATATGGGCACGTTAAACTAGTTATCATCATCATCATTAATAAAACAGATCCTACCCACATGACTTCGTGAGTATAAGTTAACTCTGTGCAAATTTACGTTTCTGAAAAACCTGCATTTGTACCATCGATCATCATTATTATACCAATAGAACTATATGAACATAATAAGGATTGGAATTGCCAGCAGCATCAACCTTGTTAAATTCCCTTTAAGAATTATTATATATTTTGTTCTTTATTTACACATTAACAGAAACAACAAAAACTAAAATATGTGCATCCATTCCATCACCAGTGGTAAAGCGTTCGCTCGATGCGCGGTCGGTCTGAGATCGATCCCCGTCTGTGGACTCATAGGGCTATTTCTCGTTCCAGCCAGTGCACGACAACTGGTATATCAAAGGCTGTGGTATGTACTACCCTGTCTGTTCGAATCCATGTCAATTCAAAACAAAAATAAATTAAATACAAATTGTCATTATAAGTAGCAACACTGCAAGATGTTCTCATAGAAATCTAGACACTCTATACGCAAAACGAGTCTCAGAACAGTACTAATGACGAAGTCACCGGTCGGGTAGTATATGCTCACATTTCGCGAACATCTGGTGTCATCACTGTTAAGACTGTCATTCATGTGCCTATGTCATAACAGCTGTACTTATTCAAACAAGCTCTGCCCAGTGCTAGTTTTGATTTAGTAGGCTAAACTAGTCTGGGAATGGCAGTATTTTTTGTGGCGTCGTACGAAGGATGAAATCAGTAAAGGATCTCCCCGGGAGTGGCTGTCCACCTATAGAGTTCAGACGGTACTAGATAGAAATTCATGGAATCAACAACTGTTTTGCCTAATGCCCATTTCTCCTGCATTGTGCAGACATACGCCCCTGATCACGTATTACGGTTTTGACGTTTAGATTAGACGACCCATCACATATTTTAAACGAGGAATATATATATAAGATACTTCCCGAGTCTCTTGTGATATCATAATTTATCAGCACGAATAAATGTATGAAATCGGAGGCGTGCCTAGTATTTTTATGTTTTCATCAACAAGTGCTGATAAATAATGATATCACAAGACATGAGTTGGTATTATTTTTATCATTTATTATCATTCTTTTCATTTGCGACAATTGTAAACAATGTTAGTAATGTGGGTTGACTGTCACTACATTTCGCAGCGGTAGACTCGTCAACTAACAGAACGACAGTGGCGTTACTACGTGTACGCAATGTACTTATTTTAGTACAAAATGTCTCTGCTTATACGCAATTTAGCTATTTGGGTACACTTTTGTTTCAACAATCGCACTAAATTCTCAACGTTACGTATTAACGCTCCACTTTAGGGGGATCTCCAACGTCATTCAAAACTTGGGTTTCATAAAGATATGACAGTCGTAATGACGTCATACGAATTTGACCAATACCAGCCTTTGTAAAAGAAATAAGTTTTACAGATTGGAATTACTAGTGACAGAATGGCACGATTTTGAGTGGTTTCGCTATTTTCTTGAGTACACATTTCAAAAGTCTAGTTACGCCCCTGGCCTACAACAATCTTTAATGGAGTATACATTAGTTTAGCGTCCGATTTGAAATTTGACATTCTCGGAATAAGAATCAACAGGCTTCTTAAATCATTTTATCATTCACTACGTACCGTCTAACTCAGTATTTAGCCTAACAAACTAGCTCACTGCTATTACTTGTACTCTTACTAAGTTGACTTGACAGCATACATTACTTCTGCTTTCGTAGTTCCGTGTAATATTTATGTGTGCGTGTGTGTGCACGTGTGTGGGTGCATATGTTTATTTGCATATTTAATAGCTCAAATCAGTTTCATTAAAAAAAACCCACACAGAAACATGCATTCGGGGAATCAAACATGTACCTTTTTTTGAATAGTAGTGACGCCATCCTGTCGAATGGTGAGAACTGGCGCCGTTCGTAAATCTCACAGAATGCAAATGACATGTGCCATCAGGATTGTATGATAACGAGACGCAGTGAGGGTTTTCTTTACAGTCCCACATGCAATCCCTTTCTTTTCTGACACCGCTCTCAGTCGGTATAACGTCATCTGTGATCTCGACGTCATCAAACGTGAAATCTCTAAACCAGAGAGTCTGCTTAGAAGGGTCACAGCTGAAAACAAAAGATGAAAATCAACTCTATCTCTCTCTCTCTCTCTCTCTCTCTCTCTCTCTCTCTCTCTCTCTCTCTCTCTCTCTCTCTCTGTGTGTTTGTTCTAATTGGTGTTTTTTGTGGGGTTTTATCTTGTTTGTTTTGTTTTGTTGTTGCTGGTGGTGGTGTGGGTTTTTTGTGTGGGGTTTTTTAAAAATGTTGTTGTGTTGTTGATTTTTGTTTGCATAATGAATACGTACCTCGGCGTCACTGTCAGAAGTTTACTATAGCACAAGAAAACAGCAAACAGCCAAATACATATATCCGACGAAAACTGCATCGCAATAAAAAAAACGTCTTCCTTCACGGTAATAACACATAGACAAACCGACAAGCGGCGAGCCTCGTCGTGCGGACGTGACAAAACCTCTGCCTGAGACAATCGTCAATTGATTTGGCGATAAATAAAATATATTCAGTCTTTGATACCGTTCCTTGTCTGAAAATGATTTTTCTATTTTCAGTTTTAAAGTGAACAAACGATGTTTTAGGCTATTGAAAGTGAGTGTATAGTACAAAATAGACTGCAAAAAACAAAACAATATAACCACAAATTTCGATTTCGAATTTGTCATCACACAAACCATTAACGGAGAATTGCTCTTAAATACATCCATTTTATAGACACTGTTGCCATGGATCTCATTTGTGTGTGGTTTTTTGGTACTTAACATCTCATCATTATAGTGCATTGAATGAAAAAAAGTAAAGTTTGTTTTATTTAACGACGCCACTAGAGCACATAGATTTTTTATCTTATCATCGGCTATTGGACGTCAAACATATGGCCATTCTGACACTGTCTTTTTTTTTTTTTAGGAAACGCGCTGTCGCCACATAGGCTACTCTTTTACGACAGGCAGCAAGGGATCTTTTATTTGCGCTTCCCATAGGCAGGATAGCACAAACCATGGCCTTTATTGAACCAGTTATGGATCACCGGTCGGTGCAAGTGGTTTGCACCTACCCACTGAGCCTTGCGGAGCACTCACTCAGGGTTTGGAGTCGGTATCTGGATTAAAAAACACGTGTCTCGACTGGGATCCGAACCCAGTACCTACCAGCCTGTAGAACGATGGCCTAACCACGACGCCACAGAGGCCGGTTGCATTGATGCATGCATTAATATTATATTTACCGGCCTCGGTGGCGTCGTGGCAGGCCATCGGTCTACAGGCTGGTAGGTACTGGGTTCGGATCCCAGTCGAGGCATGGGATTTTTAATCCAGATACCTACTCCAAACCCTGAGTGAGTGCTCCGCAAGGCTCAATGGGTAGGTGTAAACCACTTGCACCGAACAGTGATCCATAACTGGTTCAACAAAGGCCATGGTTTGTGCTATCCTGCCTGTGGGAAGCGCAAACAAAAGATCCCTTGCTGCCAATCGGAAGAGTAGCCCATCTAGTGGCGACAGCGGGTTTTCTCTCAAAATCTGTGTGGTCCTTAACCATATGTCTGACGCCATATAACCGTAAATAAAATGTGTTGAGTGCGTCATTAAATAAAACACTTCTTTCTTTCTTTCTAATATTATATTACACTGTGGATCGATTTCCCCATGTGTAATGTTCAATCAATTATTAACTGCTACCACACTAATATGCCGATGTTTCTTTGGGAGTGTTTTTGTTGGAATATGGACCGGCCTCGGTGGCTAGGTCATCGGTCATTAGGCTGGTAGGTACTGGGTTCGGATCCCAGTCAAGGCATGGGATTTTTAATCCAGATACCGACTCCAAACTCTGAGTGAGTGTTCTGCAAGGCTCAATGGGTAGGTGTAACCCACTTGCACCGACCAGTGATCCATAACTGGTTCAACAAAGGCCATGGTTTGTACTATCCTGCCTGTGGGAAGCGCAAATAAAAGATCCCTTGCTGCTAATCGGAAAGAGTAGCCCATGAAGTGGCGACGGCGGGTTTCCTCTCAAATCTGTGTGGTCCTTAACCATATGTCTGACGCCATATAACCGTAAATAAAATGTGTTGAGTGCATCGTTAAATAAAACATTTCTTTCTTTCTTTCTTGTTGGAATATGTGTCATCTGTTCACAAATACTAGTACACAAATGACCCTTATTTGTGCCATGAGGCGGAACGTAGTGCAGTGGTAAAGCGCTCGCCTGACGTGAGGTCAGTCTGCGATCGATCACTGTCGGTGGGCCCATTTTGGATATTTCTCGTAATAGCGTTTGGATGTCCTGCGAAATGGTGAATACAAAACATCCCTTGCTACTACTGGAAATTTTTCAAATTACCAAATGTTTGACAGCCAATAGTCGACGATTAATAAAAGTTTGTATTATTCAACGACACCACTAGAACACCTTGATTTTATTAATCATCGACTATTAGATATCAAACATTTGGTAATTTTGACATATAGTCTTAGAAAGGAAACCCGCTTCATGTTTCCATTAGTTGCAATAAAAAAAATTATATGCACCATCCCACATACAGGATAGCGCATACCACGGCTTTCGATATATCAGTTGTGGTGCACAGGCTGGATCGAGAAATAGCCTAATCATAAAATCATAGACAGCATTCCTCGCCAATTAGGTTAGGGTGTTACCTAAAAGAAACTGTACATTTGTTCTGAATCGGTTCGTGGTTTTCAACATCTACTCGGTTCATCTGCCATATTTATTCTTGTAAAATATGTCATGCGTAATTTACTTTTTTATCTTCCAATAAGCTATACCTAGATAAAAGTAATAAACAAAAATGTTTTCATCGAATTTCTCATCGTAAAAAAGATATTATTACACTAAGGTTCCATAACACTGTCATAATGTTTGCCATAAATCATATGATATCTTTAGGTATTCAACTTCAAAACCATTAAGCGATGTCTGGTAAGGAGTTGCAAGTATTGCAAAGTAAATGAAACAATATTTTGCTAATTTACGGTGTTGTGTAACTTGAAATGTATCATACAGGCACTCTATTTTTGTCCGCTATTAACATTTATTACTTCATATTAAATACATATTAGTTATACATTTTTTGTCCTATATAAAAAAGTTCGAGTTGTGAACGAGCTGTAGTGTGTTCGTTTGAGATAAGGAAATCGATCGTATTCCTAGCTAGCCCGAGTATTCTGCCGTCCGGTTATAATGTCTCTCTCAGACAACCGGTGGTAGCACACATTCCGTCGTGTCGTTCTAGAGTTATCACCGATTTAGAGTTTTAAAGTTTGTGTTTTGTTTAACGACACCACTAGAACACGATGATTTACTAATCGTCGGCTATTAGATGTCAAACATTTGTTTAATTGTACATGTATACATTTTTCCATTAGTAGCAATGGTTCTTTTATATGCACATACCACGGCCTTTGATATACTAGTCGTGTAGCACTGGCTGGTATGAGACATAACCCAATGGGTCACCGACGGGGATCGATCCTAGCTAAACCGCTCATCGAGCGAACGCGTTTCCTCTGTTCTACGTCCCGCCCATCTGTGATCGACAGACCTGGCTTACATCTCGAACGGCAGAGTACTCATGCTTATTTTCAGCATAGCGGTAGGATTTAGTCAGCATCTAGCACTAACCTGATGTGCAAATGATGCCAGAATCGACCTTCGTCTGAAGCCCCACCTTACCCTGTGTCCTAACAAGTGCGACAAGATTGTGTAAGGCCAACATGTGTAATGCTATATCTATGAGAAAGTGCTTATAAGAAGACGCTTGGTTCTCTGCCGGAAGGGGGTAGCCTACGTAGCATATTTACCTTGCCTACCCTTGTTTCTCTCACTCAGTCTCTCTGTTTCGGTCGCAAGACGTAGCCCAGTCGAAAAGCGCTCGACTGATGCACAGTCAGTCTGGGATCCATCCCCGTCGGTGGGCCAACCAGGCTATTTTTTGTTCCAGCCAGGGCACCACGACTGGTATATCAAAGGCAGTGGTATGTGCTATCCTGTCTGTGGGATGGTGCATATAAAAGAGCCCTTGCTACTAATATGTCTCTCTCTCTCTCTGTCTGTATCTCTATCTCTCTCTCTCTCTCTCTCTCTCTCTCTCTCTCTCTCTCTCTCTCTCTCTCTCTCTCTCTCTCTCTCTCTCTCTCTCTCTCTCTCTCTCTCTCCCTTGTCAGATGTTATATGATAATGAAAATTTAAAAACAAACAGCCATCCACCCCCACACCTCAAAAATAAATAAACAAATAATAATAATAATAATAATAATAATAATAATAATAAATAAAAAAAGACCACTGTAATTCTAGATATATATATTTTTTTTTTATGCTGGAAGCCAAAGCTATACCATACAATGAAATAAGCACATACATTTTTTGCTTTTAATTACAACCGTAAGTATCGTCAAAACGTTTAAGTTGGAAAATACGTTTAAATGGAGTATACTTTATGAGTGTTCATTAGTAAAATTTGTTTTATTTAAAGACGCCACTTGAGCATATTGATTTTGTATTGGACGTCAAGCTTATGGCCATTTTGACACTGTTTTTGAAAGGAAACCCGCTGTCGCCACATAGGCTACTCTTTTACTACAGGCAGCAAGGGATCTTTTATGTGCACTTCCCACAGGTAGGATAGCACAAACCATGGCGTTTGTTGAACCAGTTATGGAACACTGGTCGGTACAAGTGGTTTACACCTACCAGAACAGAATTTATTTACACTCTGGCCGTTCACTCAGGGTTTGGAGTCGGTATCTGGATTAAAAATCCTATGCCTCGACTTGGATCTGAACCCAGCACCTACCAGCCTGTTGTCCGATGGCCTAACCACGGCGCCACCGAGGCCGATCAATAAGCACATATATTGTTTGCTTTTAATTGCAAACGTAAGTATCGTCAAAACGTTTAAGTTAGAAAATACCCTTAAATGGAGTGTACTTTATGAGTGTTCATTAGATACCATTTATCTTACACAAATTCTATCTCAGCGTGTTGTATACGTTTTTGAAATACGAGTTGTAACATGTAATAGTGTTCGGTACGAATATTCGAATATTCGCTCGCTAATTTGCTATTTGGAATATTCGAATAGTATTTTTAAGTATTCAAATATCTGGAGTGTTTAGGTCGTATGTGGAAGATGGCAGGTATAATGCTGGGTTTTTTTCATTATAATATTGGCCCAGCATGCCGCGTGCTTTATGCATTCAATCGGGAACATAAAACATGTTTCGAGTTTAATAAATAGTATTAGTACCAGCGGGTGGCTGAAATTAATTATAATATCACTTTATCTGATAGTACAGCTAAATCTACACTAGTCAACATTTCGATATTTTTTTTTTCAAATCCTATCAACACGGATCAAAACAAATTCTTAGATCGATGCATACAATGGTGGTTTCACTCATAGAATAAGCTGTTCTAGGGGCGAATTTTATACATTATTGAAAACGAAAGCTACACTCAACCAAAATGTAACGCACCGTCAGAGTACACTGACAATGCTCATACTGTAAGATACTGGATAACTAAATTGGTACACGTCAATTGTAAGATACTGGATAACTAAATTGGTACACGTCAATTGTAAGATACTGGACAACTAAATTGGTACACGTCAATTGTAAGATACTGGACAACTAAATTGGTACACGTCAATTGTAAGATACTGGACAACTAAATTGGTACACGTCAATTGTAAGATACTGGACAACTAAATTGGTACACGTCAATTGTAAGATACTGGACAACTAAATTGGTACACGTCAATTGTAAGATACTGGACAACTAAATTGGTACACGTCAATTGTAAGATACTGGACAACTAAATTGGTACACGTCAATTGTAAGATACTGGACAACTAAATTGGTACACGTCAATTGTAAGATACTGGACAACTAAATTGGTACACGTCAATTGTAAGATACTGGACAACTAAATTGGTACACGTCAATTGTAAGATACTGGACAACTAAATTGGTACACGTCAATTGTAAGATACTGGACAACTAAATTGGTACACGTCAATTGTAAGATACTGGACAACTAAATTGGTACACGTCAATTGTAAGATACTGGACAACTAAATTGGTACACGTCAATTGTAAGATACTGGACAACTAAATTGGTACACGTCAATTGTAAGATACTGGACAACTAAATTGGTACACGTCAATTGTAAGATACTGGACAACTAAATTGGTACACGTCAATTGTAAGATACTGGATAACTAAATTGGTACACGTCAAATGTAAGATACTGGACAACTAAATTGGTACACGTCAAATGTAAGATACTGGACAACTAAATTGGTACACGTCAAATGTAAGATACTGGACAACTAAATTGGTACACGTCAATTGTAAGATACTGGACAACTAAATTGGTACACGTCAATTGTAAGATACTGGACAACTAAATTGGTACACGTCAATTGTAAGATACTGGATAACTAAATTGGTACACGTGAATTGTAAGATACTGGATAACTAAATTGGTACACGTCAATTGTAAGATACTGGATAACTAAATTGGTACACGTCAATTGTAAGATACTGGATAACTAAATTGGTACACGTCAATTGTAAGATACTGGACAACTAAATTGGTACACGTCAATTGTAAGATACTGGACAACTAAATTGGTACACGTCAATTGTAAGATACTGGACAACTAAATTGGTACACGTCAATTGTAAGATACTGGATAACTAAATTGGTACACGTCAATTGTAAGATACTGGACAACTAAATTGGTACACGTCAATTGTAAGATACTGGATAACTAAATTGGTACACGTCAATTGTAAGATACTGGACAACTAAATTGGTACACGTCAATTGTAAGATACTGGATAACTAAATTGGTACACGTCAATTGTAAGATACTGGATAACTAAATTGGTACACGTCAATTGTAAGATACTGGACAACTAAATTGGTACACGTCAATTGTAAGATACTGGACAACTAAATTGGTACACGTCAAATGTAAGATACTGGACAACTAAATTGGTACACGTCAATTGTAAGATACTGGACAACTAAATTGGTACACGTCAATTGTAAGATACTGGACAACTAAATTGGTACACGTCAATTGTAAGATACTGGACAACTAAATTGGTATACGTCAATTGTAAGATACTGGATAACTAAATTGGTATACGTCAAATGTAAGATACTGGATAACTAAATTGGAACACGTCAATTGTAAGATACTGGATAACTAAATTGGTACACGTCAATTGTAAGATACTGGACAACTAAATTGGTACACGTCAATTGTAAGATACTGGATAACTAAATTGGTACACGTCAATTGTAAGATACTGGACAACTAAATTGGTACACGTCAATTGTAAGATACTGGACAACTAAATTGGTACACGTCAATTGTAAGATACTGGATAACTAAATTGGTACACGTCAATTGTAAGATACTGGACAACTAAATTGGTACACGTCAATTGTAAGATACTGGATAACTAAATTGGTACACGTCAATTGTAAGATACTGGACAACTACATTGGTACACGTCAATTGTAAGATACTGGACAACTAAATTGGTACACGTCAATTGTAAGATACTGGATAACTAAATTGGTACACGTCAATTGTAAGATACTGGATAACTAAATTGGTACACGTCAAATGTAAGATACTGGATAACTAAATTGGTATACGTCAAATGTAAGATACTGGATAACTAAATTGGTATACGTCAATTGTAAGATACTGGATAACAAAATTGGTGCACGTCAGTTATAAAATTCTGGACAACTAAATTGGTACACGTCAATTATAAGATAGTGGATAACTAAATTGGTACACGTCAGTTGCAAGATACTGGATAACTAAATTGGGATGCGTCAAATGTAAGAAACTGGATAAATAAATTGGTACACGTCAAAAGTAAGATACTGGATAACTAAAGTGGGACGTGTCAAGTGTAAGATACTGAAGAACTAAATTGGTACACGTCAAAAGTAAGATACTAGATAACTAAATTGGTACACGTCAAATGTAAGATACTGGATAACTAAAGTGGGACGTGTCAAGTGTAAGATACTGAAGAACTAAATTGGGACACGTCAAATATAAGATACTGGATAACTACATTGGTGCACGTCAAATGTAAGATTACCACTTTGTGAAACTGATATTGGAGACGAATAGGCAATACCATTATTTATACAATGTAAAAATCTAAATATGATATTGATAATTGATATTCGAATATTTCAAATACCATTTTCTGACCGAATACCGTCACTAGCATCCAATAGCATTCTCTTTTACACATCATAAAAAAACTATAAAAAAAACTAATTTAATCGTCTTTTTTTTGTCGTTTTCTTTTTTTGAAAGAAACACGTTATTTATGCTGTCAGGGAGAAATCGTTTTAATGCTATTGTATAAGTCACAGTGCAGAGCAATCACTTTCGAGTATTCTTATTTCGATGGATGGTATGAATGTGGCAAAGGGGTCCTCACCTAGGAGCTACCTACCGTATCTCTTTGAATAGATATCATACGTATGAGTACGTGAAGTATCGTTCGTACAAACTTAAAATCAAAACTAAAGCTAGTGAAAGGCCGTGGTATGTTGTTTCCTGTCTATGGGAAAGTGCATATAAAAGATCCCTTGCTGCATTAGAACAAATGTAGCCGGTTTCCTCCGATGACTATCTGTCATAATTACCAAATGTATGACATTCATTAGCCGATGCTTAATTAATCAATGTGATCTAGTGGTGTCGTTAAACAAAACAAACTTTATCTCCAGACCAAGTGTCAAAATAACCACCAGACGTCAAAGATATGTGGTTTAGAAATGTGCTGAGGTGCAGTTAAAATACACCTGTGACGTGACTGTATTGTCGCAACGCTCCATTATTTTTCTGTGTATCTCTGTATGTGTGTGTGTGTGTGTGTGTGTGTGTGTGTGTGTGTGTGTATAGGTATATGTATATGTATATGTATTTGTATATGCATACATTCATACATGAAGTCATTATCTATTGGTGTATTTTAAGAAGGGGTATATCCTCGTAACTCTCCATTCCTGAAAAAATAAACGGACTCGACCCTAGCGGGCAACATCTCCATTATTTGTCAGGAATGGAGTGTTACGCGGACATTCCCCTATACGTAAAGTCCCTCTGTAAATGTACAAACTCATTAACTCTTACCGAGGTAATACTGATTGGTCTTCTTTATCGCCTCTTACACAGTGGGTGGGGTCTACGATACGATTCATAGTCATGCTTTAACTATACAATCAGAATCTCGACCCGCTCTATATAGACGAAGGTACATTATGTTAAAGATTATTAACATCACTAACGAACGAAAACTCCATACTGGTGTGGATTCTTAGAATATATATGTGCTTGAAATCGTAATATAAAGTTCAAATGTGAGTATTATCATCATTAATTCTATTGATGATCTCTCTAAATAGCTGTATCCCTGTATCTGTCTCTTTCTGTGTATGTGCGTCTTTCGCTCTCTTTCTGTGTATTTCTCTGTGTCTGTCTCTGGGCGGGATTTAGCTCAGCGTGTTGTATACGTTTTCTAAAATACGAGTTGTAATATATATGGTATCTAATAGTGTTCGGTCCACATATTGGAATATTCGCTCGCTGATTTCCTATTCGGAATATTCGAATAGTATTTTTAAGTATTCAAATATCTGGAGTGTTTAGGTCGTATGTGGCAGGTATAATGTTGTTTCTTTTAATTATAATATTGACCCAGCATGCCGCGTGTTTTATGCATTCAATCGGGAACATAAAACATGTTTCGAGTTTAATAAATAGCATTAGTACCAGCGGATGGCTGAAATTAATTATTAACACTTTATTCGAAAACACGGCTATATGGGGCTAATTAACACTATCGATCTTTGTCAAATCCTATAAACACGAATTAAAACAAATTCTTAGATCAATGCATACAACGGTGGTTTCACTCATAGTATAAACTCTCCTATGGGTGAATTTAATTGTATACATTATTCAAACAAAATTTCGATGATGATATGAATGTGGCAACGGGGACCTCACCTAGGAGCTACCTACCGTATCTCTTTAAATCGATATTACGCGTTTGAGTACGTGAAGTATACTTCGCACAAACTAAAATTAACTAATTAACTAAATAAATACATAAATGCGTACCATCATTATATCAAAAAAGTAAAGTTTGTTTTATTTAACGACGCCACTAGAGCACATTAATTTTTTATCTTATCATCGGCTATTGGACGTCCAACACATGGTCATGCTGACACTGTTTTTTTTAGAGGAAACCCGCTGTCGCCACATAGGCTACTATTTTACGACAGGTAGCAAGGGATCTTTTATTTGCGCTTCCCACAGGGAGGGTAGCACAAACCATGGCCTTTGTTGAACCAGTTATGGATCACTGGTCGGTGCAAGTGCATCATTATATCAAGACCAGGAACGGGATTCAGCTCAGGCAGTTCAGTGCTCTCTTGAGGTGATTGCGTCGCAGGATCGAACCACATCGGTGGATCCATTCAACTGAATGAGTTTGTTTCTGATTCCAACCAGTGCACCACAGCTGATCAAAGACCGTGGTATGTGCTTTTCTGTCTGAGAGAAAGTGCATATAAAAGATCCCTTGCTGCAGTAGCAAAAATATAGCTGATTTCTTCTGATGACTACGTGTCATAATTACCAAATGTTTGACATCGAATAGCCGGTTATTAATGAATCAATGTGCTCTAGTGGTGTTGTTAAAAAAAAAGTATCTCCAGACCAAGTGTCAAAATAACCACCAGACGTCAGAGATTTGTGGTTTAGAAATGTCCTTAGGTGCAGGTAAAGTTCCACTGTAACTGTACACACTAATTAACTCTTACCGATATAATACTGATCGAGTCTTACAGAGTGGGTGGGGTCTACGATACAGCAGTCGTTTGGAGTGGTACGATTCCTAGTCTAGGTTTAATTATGAAATTAGGATCTTGATGAAGGTGCATTATTTTAAAGGTTATTAGCATCACTAACGAACAAAACCGCCAATGTGGATGTGGATTCTAGGGATTCTGCTTGCAGTCATAATAATTTAGTGTTCAAATGTGAGTATTACCCTCATTAATTCTATTGATGATCTCTCTCTCTCTCTCTCTCTCTCTCTCTCTCTCTCTCTCTCTCTCTCTCTCTCTCTCTCTCTCTCACAAAAGGACAATCACTGTTGTCCACCACACTCTCTCTCTGTCTCTCTGTCTCTGTCTCTCTGTCTCTGTCTCTCTCTCTCTCTATCTCTCTCTCTCTCTCTCTCTCTCTCTCTCTCTCTCTCTCTCTCTCTCTCTCTCTCTCTCTCTCTCTCTCTCTCCATGTATCTTAATCTCTATGTCTGTCTGGAGATGTCTGGATTTAGCTCAGTCAGTTGAGTGCTCGGCTGAGTTGCTAGCGTGACAGGATCGAACCACCTTGGTGGATGCATTCAACTGAGTTTTTCTCGTTCTAACCAGTGCCCCACAACTGGTGAAATAGTTATCGCGCTTGAACTTAGGAGATATAAAAATTTGGTTTCCGGACTTTTCTTTTGCAATACCTGAAAATAGTGTGGTGAACTTCTGTATATAGCTTTATCATGTACCGTTACTGATCAAGTTTAACTTTAATGGTGATTTTCCCACTTTTCACAGATGTTTGACCCTTGAATTTTTGGGTCAGGTAGGAGACGTGTATTACTTTATCAGTACTCTCAAAATGCTTATTTAGGACACGACCAATATCGCCTTGAAATTGAATTGACAACTTGTTTGGTTTTTATTCCACTAAATTATCATCCACTAAATTATCATTCCTAATTACCTAACATATTTGTTTTGATTTTTAATTTTCAGATTCCACTTGTTCAGCATGATGAACTACAGTGACGCCTACGACTGCAATTCGGTGCTGGGGGACCTGGGGTCGGCAGCAGTACCGCCCTGGTCTCCGTCCGCCATAAACGCGTACTGCACCGTGATACTCATACTGTCACTTGCAATAATAGCCGGCAACTGTTTGGTGATTTTTGCAGTTGCCAAATTCCGCAAACTTCAGAACCGCACAAACGCGTACATCGTGTCGCTGGCGTTTTCAGACATCAGTCTGGCGGTCCTGGTGTTGCCTCTGCACCTCTACGAATCGTGGAACAGACGGTGGGGTCTTCCCCTGTGGATGTGTCAGGTAAGAGTGGTTGTGGACACAAGCATGGTTCATATTTCAGTGTCCAGTCTGTGTGCCTTGGCAGCAGAGCGATACTTGGCCGTCTGTCATCCATTCACACACGCGAAGGTGACCACCAGAATCACCACCGTCATCATCGCCTTGTGCTGGGTCGTTCCAATCGCCATCTGGGTCACATACGACGCCAGCGGCAGGCGCTACGTTGGTATCGAAGACATGATGTACTGTCTGTTCCAAGCCGGCAACTGCGTGTATCTTCTGAACCAGTATGACTATTATTTTCCTGTTACGTTTGTATTCTTGATCCCATTGACTGTTATCGGCATTACATACGGGAAAATATTTGCCACGGCACGGAGGCACGCTCTTGCGATACAAGCCTTGCTCGACACTGAGGAACAAAGGAAGAAGAACAGAGATTACCTGGGCAACACCAAAGCTGCCAGGATCCTGGGCATCGTTGTGGCTTGTTTCGTGATCTGTTGGATGCCTGTCAATATCGCCTTTGTAATCGACACGGTGATTGACTACGAGATTCTGTCCCCCGTAATTGCCCAGGTGCTGTCGTGGCTGGGCTATCTGAACTCGATGATGAATCCCATATTATACTACATATTCAGCCAGGATTTTAAAATAGCCTTCAAAACCATCTTCGGCTGCAAGACGGTAACGACGGACTTGGGGCCAGTGCCGACTGGATGATATTCGAGGCGTGTTCAGGAGGCTCACGTAAGCTACTTTTGCCAGTAAAAGTGTATTTTGTTTAACGACAACACTAGAGCATATTCATTTATTAATCGTAGTCTATTGGATGTCAAACATTTGGTAATGTTGACACATAGTCATAGAGAGGAAATCTGCTACTTTTTCCATTAGTAACAAGGTATCTTTTATATGCACTATCCCACAGACAGGTGAGCACATACCACGCACTGGCTGGAACGAGAAATAGCCAAATGGGTATTGATCCCAGACCGACCGCGCATCAAGCGAACCTTTTACAACTTGCCTACGTCTCGCCCTTTTTGCCAGTAAACCAGCAAGGTGTCTTTTTTATATATGTTAGTCAATGTCTAAAAGCAGGCAATTTGTAAAATGACTGGAATTTTCAAGCAATTTATAAATTGTCTGATTCACTCAGTCAATTTACAAAGTGCCTGCAATTTCCAATCATTTTACAAATTGGCTGGGGAATGAGGCCCTTTATTTGACTTGGCTTGTATGACTTATTTATTTAGTATGAAAGACGAGTTGATGTGAGCGTATTCTTAATTAACTGACATTCGTTTGATGTTGTAAACACCACATATAACAACATTAACTGAAGATTAGAGATATACCTTTGACATTTACACAGTATGAAAGACAAGAAAGACAAATATATTTTATAATAAATAATAATCTTATTTTCTTTTCATAAATAACTTTGTCAAAATAACTAATCAGAAAAAATACAAAAGGTAAATATGCACTAAAATGTTAGTCTTATTGGGGCAAGTAAGACTAGAGTGGCATCTACTGTTACACTTGAGTCCGGCTTTGAAACAGGTGCACTTGTTTGGCTTGCACTGCTTGCCACTTTGCGCACAATTACACTTGACAAAACCTTGCCCACCACACAGTAATTCTTCTTGGGTAGCAAAAAAGTAAAGTTTGTTTTTATTTAACGACGTGACTAGAACACATTGATTTTAATCCACTATAGCACATTGATTTTTAATCTTATCATCGTCTGTTGGACGTCAAACATATGGTCATTCTGACCCTGTTTTTCAGAGGAAGCCCACTGTCGCCACATAGGCTACTCTTTTACGACAGGCAGCAAAGGATATTTTAGTTGCGCTTCCAACAGGCAGGATAGCACAAATCATGGCCTTTGTTGAACCAGTTATGGATCACTGGTCGGTGCAAGTGGTTTACACCTACCCATTGAGCCTTGCGGAGCACTCACTCAGGGTTTGGAGACGGTATCTGGATTAACAATCGCATGCCTAGACTGGGATACGAACCCAGTACCTACCAATCTGTAGACTGATGGCCTAACCACGACGCCACCGAGGCCGGTCTTGGAAAGCATGCCGTAGGCCTGTTTCTTTGTTGGTTGTCATATCGTTGATACTTTACCTTATCTTCATTTTCACTCATCTCACTCATTTCAGTCAATCTGTCAAATAAATGGGATCATTTTCCAGACAATTTGAAAAATGATTGGAAGTTTCAGGCACTTTGTAAATTGACTAAGTGAATCAGGCAATTTATAAATTTCCTGACAATTTTAGGCATTTTACAAATTGCCTGATTTAAGACATCGACTGCAACATAATACACCTTATTATAGAACAGAATACGCCACGCAAATCTCACCATTCGAGAGCGGTCGGTTTGGGATCGATCCCCGTTGGGCTATTTCTCGCGCCAGCCAGTGCACCACGACTAGTATATCAAAGGCCATAGTATGTGCCATCCTGTCTATGGGATGGCGCATATAAAATATCTCTTGCTGCTAATCGAACAGAGTGCCCATGAAGTGGCGACAGCGGGTTTCCTCCCTCATTATATGTGTGTGTCGTTAAATAAACCATTTCCTTCCTCACTACTCGAATAACTTCACACACCATATATTACTGACATATTTAATTCCAAACAGTAATAGTTATTACTGCATTGGTGGGGGAGGGGGAGGGGTGGTTTTCAAAGGAGACGATCCACCTGTCTCGTCGAGTAATCAGGCTGTTATGGACACATTTGAATGTTTTCATTTTTTAATAAGGTGCAAATATCATGTAACATTACGGACCTCCATATATAAAAACCTAGATCTGCTCCTGTTGACCTACATAGGATTCTTCCTGGATGGTATTTTGCACCAATATAAGAATAACTCCCTAACTGTCAGTAGTAGAGTGTATGGTTTGAAATTACATCTTGTCAAACACAGAAAAGGTTTTAGTTTGAACCTTACAATTTATTCACTGGAAAAGTATTCACTTAAAAAAAAACCTGTTATATATTTGCTACTCTTTGTTTGTTCTTTGTTTATTTGTTTGTTTTGTGCTTGGCTTTTCGTAGGAGTTGTGGAAGGGAAATACCCAATTCTGTGACACAATTGTAATTTATTCATTACTGATCGCATACAGTATAAACTTTACTTGTTGTGAATTCGTATGTAACTTTGATGTATCCTTGATCATCAGTAACACACTTCTTACTGTCAGTGTATTTCTTGCGTGCATCCAAGATGACAGGTATCTATTTCCGTTTTAATAACAAACTCAAATTCCAGTAAACCACTCCAATATTAATTTGTTTAACAAACATGTTTAATTAATAGATGATTCGTCACGAGTGTTCTTGATATGTACAATATCAACCGAGCCTATGTTAGTCGGTATGTTTTTCGAGGCTCTGCCGATACAAACACTTTTACTTTGACGATGTTTATTAACTAGACGAGGTTGAATAACGAATTCTTTGTATCCTATTACTTACCCATACTATCCATGTCATAAATCCATTTGATATTTACCGTTATGAGCTCGCTTAATATGTTTTGGCTGTCAATGAGTCGTATGTTTATAAGCCAACACGACCTGAATACTTAAGCGTAACATTGTAAGATTTATTTGAAGTGCCTGACTGTTATATTAATTGTGATATTGCATTGTGCACTGAGTATTATTTATATCGTATTTGAAGTGAAATATGTTGTACCTGACAAAGATAATGTCAACTGATGATATTGACAAAACTGTATTTGATCCATTCAGCGTGGAGTTTTGGTTTGGTTTTCACTCGTACTGTAACTTGGTCAACCACAACAATAAACTTCAACGACGATTACTCGTTCCTCAATTGAATTGTATTACCGGCAATGTACAAATATTTATCCGTTATTAAAGGGACATTCCTGAGTTTGCTGCATTGTAAGATTTTTTTTTACTAATAAAATATTTCTACGATTAAACTTACAAATTAAATATATTTTCTTGTTTAGAACATCAGTGTCTGTATATTCAATGTGTTTCTGGTCGTCTTAATATTTGTAAGAAGCCCAAATTGGATTTTGTCTTCAAATAATTTCGTACGTATGAAAAATTAATATTTTAGGAAATAAAATGAAATTTAACCTAGTACAAATATTAGAACGATCAAAAACACGTTTAATAGACAGACACTAATATGTGATGCAGAAAAATCGTTAAATGTCTCTGTTAGTCGATAGCATCTTAAAAATTGCAGGAAACGCGGGAATGTCCCTTTAATTGGTGTTGTCGTTAAACGTTCCTATTTTATCTTTATTAGTAAATATTTTTTAGTTTTAAGCCAAAAAACTTTTATGTAAAGCAACATCGAATATAATATAGAAATGAGAGTAGAGACAAAATTGTCGATAGGTGTACGAGCTCCTTGTGTGGTGGGAAGGGGAGGGGTGGGTGGGTGGCCTGTGGGCGATAGAGTTGTGTTTTGTCGCGAAATAAACGATATTGATCAAATCTGGATAACATTTTCGTTTAATTCTAACAAATATCAGTCCCGTATTCATAGTTGTATGCTCTTCAAAAAGTAGGGGGAATCTACTAAGAATTTAAAATTGCCAAAATTGTAAGATACATTAGCTGTGGGGAATGGTTATATGATAATAGTGAATTAATTGGACAAACATTACAACCGGTAGTTCAGTATTACAGTAGCTTTTATGACCATCAAAGATCTTGAAGGATTATTGAGGACAGAAGTGAAATTTGAAAGTTGACTTTTTTTTATCAGTAAATCGCAAATTCAAACAATAAACATGACTAAAGACAAAACAATAACAAATGTATGATCAACAGAATGAAAACGATTGACCCTGGTGAAAAATCCTGGACAAATCCCTGCATGTACATATATAAATATGCGTGTATTGAGGTTATTCTCAACAAGGGATGCAAAATGATGTGACGTGAATAACCTCTATTAAAAATAACCAATATACAATACCTTTACATTACAGGTTTCGTATGGGCAGATAAAAAAATAAGAGAGAATGTTCAAGTTAAGAAAGAGAAAAAAAAAATTAATTAAAAAAAAAAAATAATAAAAAAAAATAATAATAAAGAGTAAAGAAGACAGATTTCCAAACTATAACCATAAACCATTTGTTTCGAAGAAAATTTGCCAAGGTCTCCAAACTTCTTCAAATTCACTGAACTGACATTTTTTTTATACAATATATATTTTTCAATTTGCAGTTTATCTTTTATTATATTTTGAAGTGCCTCAACATTTAGTCCGGACTTCTGAATATTCATTCTATAAATGTAATATTTTGCATTAATAATTAGCCAATTAATAAATCTGTATTTTTGATTTGTAAGTCCAAACAAAACTATATTTTTGTCCAGTGAGATGTGTTCATCTTTGGCTTGTAACCAATATTCAACAGCTTTCCAGACTTCAGCAACTTTTGTACAATTATAAAACAAATGTTCCAATGTTTGTAGTTGGAGATAACAAAAATGACAAATATCAGAATCTATGTATTATATTTTATGCAAAAAAAGTATTTGTTGCTATAGTTCTGTGTAAGATTTAATACTGGAACCACATTAAAGATAGGTCTTTTAAAACTGAAAACGGTAAACTGTAATAATATCCCCATATTTGTGGAGAAAAAGCACAACCCAATTTACAATGTTTTATTTGTGATGTAGGTATTACTTTATTCCTGTTCAATAATTGGTATATTGTTTTACATCCCTTTGCATCTTTTAGAAAAATTCTTACATTGAAAGGGAAAATTGGATTGTTCAAAGGTACAAATATTTGGTTATCAGTTTTAATATTGCCAAAAAAAATTCTGATTGCTCTTATTAAAGTGGCATATTCTAAAAAAAAAAATTATATTGTAACTTCATAATCCATAAACTGTCCTTGCTCATTCAATAAATCTTGTATAAAAATTATGCCTTTTTCAATATAGTGTTTATACAATATAGGTTTATCATCCTTAATGATATGACAATTATACCAAATATTTGTACTCATTATTTCATCATTATTTTCCCAAGTCTGTTTTTGTTGTATCTTTAAGCAACTTTGTAATACATTTTTCCAAAACAGATTTTTAATTAGTTGTTTTTTGTTTTTGTTTTTTTTCTGAAGGAAATAATCACCGTTATTTGACAAAATGTCTGTCTTTAGTCATGTTATTGCCTGGAATAGAGTTTTCCATTTTGAATTTGAGGTAAAAAGTCTTTTTATCCAAGAGGCTTTTAATGCAATCATACAATTTGAAAAATGTAACATTTTAATGCCTCCATTTTTATAGTCTTGTACTAATACTTTTCGTTTAATTCTTTCTGGTTTGTTCTGCCAAATAAAAGTATACAACATTGTATTTATTTGTTTTGTTATTACTTCAGGTGGATTTGGTAAGGAAATTAATAAATGAATTATTTGTGGTACTGTTAAAGTTTTAACAACAACAATTCGACCCAAAACAGTCAACTTCCTTGATGACCATTGTTTTATTTATTTTTTCATTTTAAGTACTTTTTGTTCGAAATTATTTATACTAATTTGTTCAATATTATCAGAAAATGTACGCCTAATAGATTAAAATTTTCCTCACCCCAAGTTAGTTTCCATTTTGAATGATAAAATACCTCTTTGGAAAACTTTCTACTACCAATCAAAATAATTTTAGTTTTTGAATAGTTAATTTTCAGACCAGAAACATTAACATACTGGTCTAATATTCTTCGAGTTGTGTCCAAAATTTGGGAGATCCATCTAACATGAAGGTTGTATCATCTGCATACTGAGATATTATGTATTATTCTCCTTCTATGTTAATACCTTTAATTTCTTTAGAATTCCTTATTAATATTGCTAGTATCTCAGCACACATTATAAAAATATAGGGGGAGAGATGATCGCCCTGTCTACAGCCTCGTTCTAATTTAAAGCTTTCGTACAAGAAACCATTTTGCATTACTCTAGATTCTGAATTTTTATTAAAAAATTTGTATCCATTGTTTTATTGATATTTTAAAATTAAAAAGCTCCAAAGTTTGTTCAATAAATTTCCATGACACAGAATCAAAGGCTTTTTCAAAGTCAACTAAAAGCAAGAAGCCAGGGATTTTATGTAATTCAGTACATTGCATAATATCATAGATTAGTGTCACGGGGATTCTATAATACCCGTAACTGAATGAAACACGGTTATCAAAATATCTCTCCTAACTGTATATCTATTAGATCTCTCTGTAACAGGCAGTTATATACCCGCGTTGGCTCGTCTCTAGGTATGATCAGAGATAGGATCTTATAAAGTATATATTATATAGCACGTTTAGTTCACTAGAAAACACAACAAAAACACAATACACTTCGGAATCTGTATTAACCTACGCTGACAAATGCACTGCCGCAGTAGTTAATTAATAACAACAATAATAACAACCCAGAACTGATCACTTAATTAGTTAATCTCTAGGTGTCTAGTTTACACAATATGCTAATCACTTCACCGTGACACAACACCCACACGTGTGATAATTGAGAAACGCTTCTAGGGGAACTTAATTAATAAAGGAATTACAACACTATTCCTAACTGGTTAATTTTTAATTAACCCTTAACTACTCGTTCAATAACGTGTGATAATTGAGAAACGCTGCCAGGAGAACTTAATTAATAAAGGAATTACAACACTATTCCTAACTGGTTAATTTTTAATTAACCCTTAACTACTCATTCAGTAACCTTGTAACACAAAATTAATACTGGTACCTATCACAATAAAGACAATAACCTACAGTTTACCTAGGTCTTCTAGGATGACTGGCTAAGCTTTATATTACCAAATACTCGTATAATGTTAGAACAATAAGTCTACGATTTACTTAGTCAGATGACCGAAGACACTGTCTAAAGAATATTGGTATAATACAGTATTAAAATATTTAAAAGTCACATCAATCACATCAAGGCAGAAATAATATAATTATTTACCAAAGTCCAAACGGACAACGTTCCCTGGGAGCCGTCCTTTTTGCTTCTCCCAGATATCTCTAAAAACTAGCTATTTATTATAAAAATCAGAATATCGCCTGGGGGTACAAGGCGGTCCTCCCCCTATCATCTGATATTCCACCGCTCCCAGAGTCGGTATATTTTCTCTGATCGTCAGACTGGATGTCGCCATTCCGCGAGCAATCCCCTGGCCATAAACAGCACTACCGGAGATATTACGTAACTACTAGCCACATGGCCTCCACACCTGCTCTGGGTGTGTATTAGGCGTACCGATCGAGGACCGTCGCGCAGAAGTATTACGTAACAAGTTGCCCACCTGGCTAAGTGCAATTTGGAACTGCACACGGCCTTCTAAAACAATTAATATCGCCACAGGCGAAAACAAAATTAAGAGCATGTACCGTCACAATTAGTCTAATATTTTTGCCTATGTATCTGCCTTTAATGAACCCTGTTTGGTCTCTTATGATTATCAATATTAATATTTTTTTATTACTAAGGTCGACGGCACTACTTTTTCGCACTCTTGTTTTGCTTTGAACATAATAAATAAAATAAAAACACTTTCACATGAAATCCATATTTTGTAAATAGTACAATTGTATAGTAACACTTTACACAATACATGTGCCCACTGAGTACACATTATAAAAGGCTACTGTGTGTTTTAGCTCAGTTGTCAATTCATATCAAAATACTCAACTTTTCATTCCACAACTGACGCTACCAGAGTTTCTATTAGTGGTAAATATGAAACTGATTGTTGTCACAAAATGTTGTTAGTAAATTCCTGTAATTTAGTTTGAACTAATGTTCATGTATGGGCCATTCTACAGAAAGTGCCACTTTTATGTCCCTGCACAATTTCTTTTTTATTTATATATAGACATCTAAATTTGTTTTCTTTAACGATACCTTATTAATAATATCATCCTGTCATAGCATTTTTTCTCTCTGGTAATCAGCGTTGACAGAGATTTTATTCGAGATTAGTGTAAAATGTCATTGGTGTTACCTGTCCCTAGCACAACACTATACATAAACAAAGTGTTCGTCCACTGTGCATATAGTAGTTCAGAAATATATATTTTATCATGTAGTTGTAGATAAAAATCGAAAATATCGAACAGCACATGCGCGGAAATGTTATTTTTCCAAATGCTAAACGCAGTTAGAAATTACTAACCTTGTTTAAGAGGTTAACCTTATCATAAAGAAAAGTTAAAATCATACCGAAAATGTATTACCAAGTTGTAGTCAAATATCAGAAAATTACATTACGTATGTTTTAATTTCCAATAAAGGCTATTTAAATTTTATTCTTAAAAATATTGAAAATTCTGCATTAAAATAGCTTTTTAGTTAAAAGGAAAGAGTTAACTCTTTTGAATGATGACACAGTTGGTATGTTTTATTTCTTGAATAGTGACATATGTTGTTTGACTTGCTGTATAGTGTATGAAGGCCTACTGAAAACATTAGAATGACATCACATATTTATAAGGCGTCCTCGTTTTCTGAAGATATTTGGAAAAGTTAACGTAGAGTTTTGCAGCACTTGCGTAAAAGCAAAAGTAGGGTTACAACTTTTTACACATTATTGGGAATACAAGTATAGAGTAAAATAGATTTTGAGCCTTGATATAATCATGAAAATAATTACATAAATTAATGAATGAATAAATCTTTAATTTAATATTTAAACAAAATTAAAATTATGTTTCTTAATTTGGCATATTTATTAAACTGTCTGACCGGCCGTATCTTATCAATACAGAAACACACATTTATGCTAATAGGTCTTTGATAGAAAAAAAAAACAGAAACAAAAAAACGAACATTTAAGTAAATATTAATTACATACTTTTGTTAACAAGTAGTGGTAGTCTCAAGGATAATAGCGTTTCAAGTATACAGTCTTGAATGTCATTGGTGTTACACATTGTCATTGGTGTTACACAAGAATATTGTAGCTGTCATTTCTCAAGATTCTTTATTTTTGAAATTTAAATTGTTTATTTAGGAATACATACCTTCTACCTTTATGACTTTGATGGAATTTATTTTGAAGGACTCCATATTTTTAAATAATTAAAACTGCCACGGTGTATAATTTAAAGCTGCAGTGTCTGGAATATTTTTATTATTTAAGCATTTAGAATAGATGATCCAGTTCTGTTTGGTACATAAAAGGCCCACCACATCGCTATAGTTTCGCAATGCTCGCTTATCTACATTATCTAGGTCAACTGCAAACCCAATGTCCAGCTTGTTTTTCTTCAATTAGCGGGACGCCAGTAGAACTGGGAATTTGTGCGAGTTGCGCAGGCGCTGAGCTTCTCATGTGATGTTGAACAAATTTAACTGTCTTGATTGAGGGGTCGTCTCCAATCTAATTAAAATTACATGTGGATCTAACACCAGCCAGTTGGAGCTCATGTCCACCAATCAAAACCTTACTTGCAGAATCCTGCCAGTGATTTAAAACCAATTTGAAAACATTCCGAATTATCCTGAGGGTATACGACATGTTACGAATGCCTTAAAACATGTTTTATTTTATAAAATAAATAATTTGTAATGTAAAACTGAAGACTGATTTAGTTAGTTTTTTTTTATAAATAAATAAATAATTTGTAATGTAAAATTGAAGACTGATAACCCACCCCGTACCTATTGGTATGGTTTTCTGTACTGCGGCCACTAAAATAGACTCGCCCGATATTTTTAGAATTTGTAGGCTCCCAAATAACGTTATAAAAGGCGTATTGTGATTGGTCAATATTTAAATTATTATTTACAGACGAAATGTTACCTGGACATTGGGGACTACGCAGTGTTGTTAGTTTTAAATCACTGGCAGGATTCTGCAAGTAAGGTTTTGATTGGTGGACATGAGCTCCAACTGGCTTGTGTTAGATCCACATGTAATAGTGGAGCTAATTTTAATTAGACTGGGTCGTCTCATACCTCCAAAATATATTTATATCCTTAGAGGTATGGTACAATACCTTTCCATGGGTCGGTGGGGGATTTGCCTTGACGTGTTACATGTAAGGGGGTGTTAATAATTACGTAACGCTCTAGGGGTAGAGGAAGAGGGCGGTATGTTCGATATACGTAACATTTATGAAGTAAAGTTTGTTTTATTTAACGACGCCGCTAGAGCACATTGATTTTTTATCTTATCATCGGCTATTGGACGTCAGACATATGGTCATTCTGACACTGTTTTTTAGAGGAAATCCGCTGTCGCCACATAGGCTACTCTTTTACGACAGGCAGCAAGGGATCTTTTATTTGCGCTTCCCACAGGCAGGATAGCACAAACCATTGCCTTTGTTGAACCAGTTATGGATCACTGGTCGGTGCAAGTGGTTTACACCTACCAATTGAGCCTTGCGGAGCACTCACTCAGGGTTTGGAGTCGGTATCTGGATTAAAAATCCCATGCCTCGACTGGGATCCGAACCGAGTACCTACCAGCCTGTAGACCGATGGCCTGCCACGACGCCACCGAGGCCGGTAAACATTTATGAAGACTATATGTTATTTCTATTCATTACTTAGACCTAAAAATGTGGTGGTTTTATTTTAATGCGCGGTCGGTCTAGGATCGATCCCCATCGGCGAGATTGTTCCAGCAAGTGCGCTATGACTGGTATGTAAAAGGCCATGGTATGTGATATCCTGTCTGTGGGATAGTACATATAAATGATCCCTTGCTAAAAATAAAAATAATTGTTTTCTTTGTTTTGTTTTTTTAAATGTAGCGGGTTTCCCAGGCGCGTGTGCAGGGATTTCAGCGGGGTTAGGGGTTATAGATGCGTTGAGCGAAGTTTATATGAGGTTATGTTCCTCCAGAAAATATATATATTTTTTTTTTTTATCTTGGTCAGGGAAGGGTTTCGACCCCCAATGCCCTCACCCCTACACATGCGCCCGTTTCCTCTCTTAGATTATATGGCAAAATTACCAAACGTTTGACATCCAAAAGCAGATGATTATTAAATCAATATGCTCTAACACTGATGTCGTTAAACAAAACTAACTAACTTTACCCTTTCCAAACGAAATAATATTTATTTGAATTTGTCGGTTTTACTACATGTAAAATTAAAAAGTGAAAACGGTCATTTTCTACTTTAGTATATTTTATTTCAAATGTATACATGGTCAATGTGTTATACAAACTAAACTTTGAAAGTTCTACTAACACTTTATAAAATATTAATTCTTAAATAGGAAGGTACGATTGTCGATAGTATGTTGTCAAGATCAAAACCGGTTTTAACGAAAGAATAGTACGTATCCTCAACCGAACGTTCTTTGTACAGCGCAAGAATTCTCATTTCATTTTTTGAGACGAACCCTACAATTTCAAATCGGCAAACGCACGTGTTAACTGAAATTGACAACAGGCTGTCGTTTGTGGTTTGCCGAGCAATGGCCGCGCAGGCGACGAATCGAGCGTATACTTTTGACGTTCTCCGTTCATAGCGAACACACACGAATTTGTTAAAAGTGCAGTTGAACTTGTATTTCATATTTGTACATGATATTATTATGTGGTAACCAGACACTGTAACTTTAAGTCACATACAGAATATCCGTGTGGAAATGCACTTTTACACCATTAGATAGTTTTTAATTCTAAAGTTATTCCATATATGTCATTAGGGACACCCAAATAACACATCCATGTGCTCTTGATCACTATAAACCAATTAGATCACACCGCTGAATTATCCCTCTTGTCTGGTAACACCAATGACATAATGACCTTGCAGGCCGATTACAGCTCTGCGTGGCGAGACATAATTTTATGTTTGTTTGTGCATCTAGTTTCCAAAAGTTAGCAATCAAAATTTATATATTTTAATTGTTTTATCTTGAATTTGTATTTTGAAAAGTGACGCTTTCTGTAGAATGACCCATATCAGTTACTATTGTACTTGAAACAACTGCGGGGTCCTACAAAAAAAAAAAAAAATCCTCCAGGACAACAATTTCCGTGTTCGATTCTGTTCTGTTTTACTTTATGGCTGAAGGGTTATAGTGTTTATATCCATGCTGTATGTGTTGACTGAAAGACTGTGTGCAGCAGTTTACTCACATGAGGTTTTACTGCCGCCAGTTTCGTTTCATTTGGTGGTTTAGGTAGTACTAAACCAAATACCTTACGGTTTGGTCGGAGTTCGATACAGCAGTTAATGCATTGTTTAAAGGGACTATCCTGAGTTTGCATTAAAGGGACATTCCTGAGTTTGCTGCATTGTAAGATGTTTCCGACTAATACAATATTTCTACGATTAAACTTGCATATTAAATATATTTTCTAGTTTAGAATATCAGTGACTGTATATTCATTGCGTTTGTGGTCGCCTTAATATTTGTAAGAAGCCCAAACTGGATTTTGTATTTAAATAAGTTCGTACGTACGAAAACAATATATTTTAGGAAATAAAATGGAACTTAACCTAGTACAAATATTGGAACGATCACAAACACGTTTAGTATACAGCCACTAATATTTTATGCACAAAATATATTTGATATGCAATTACATGCGTTATAAAATCTCAGTTAGTCGATAGCATCTTAAAAATGAAGCAAACTCAGAAATGCCCCTTTAAGATATTTGCGATAATAGAGCCCTGTTGGCGACTACTATCCCATACTAAATACATGTTCTTGTTTATAATGCCAGTGCCTGCTTATCGAATGTGTTTGCGATCGTACACTAATGTTTGTAGCACTCCGTTTGTACTTTAATTCGTGATTATTGTTTTTCATACAGGCATTAGGACAACAACAAACACCTTGTAAATACAGACACCAATATTTTAAATAAGAAAATGTATTTAAGTAGTGTGTTACGTCATTGAAAAGGCTCTGTTGGTCGGAAACATTTTACAATGGTTGTAAACACGACTTTTCCTTTAATATGTAAAATTTATCTTTAGCACCATTTCACAACGAACTTCGCCCTCTCGCCCCATTTCAATTGGCCATGGATCCGCCTACGAACACAGTCTTACGTCTTTTGAAATGACAACTTTAGAAGTATTGAACCCAGTCTTGGCCATACGCCGGCAAATTTCGACAAATGTGCTAGAAAATGTGTCCCATGTAAGCCCATGTCGACTGGTTGGTTGATTTATTTATAGGATTGTACTCTGATGCAAGGGAATTAACTACAATAAGGACGTGAATATAAAACACCACAAAAGACTGAGGGTGCGTGTTTGCGCGTCAGCGGTTATACCTGGTAAATTGTATCGACCTGGTTAATTCTGCCTACATCGCCCAGGGGTCTCTTCCAGTTACACACATTCCCAGTCTGTAGCTCGACGCGGTAAGACGTGTTTGTTTCGCTTGTGCACACTGCACGTGCTTTCGTGTTCTCGACTTGGGGATCCTTCATTTCGTTGTTTTTGTCTGCGAAATGAAGTTTTTCTCCTACTCTTTTCTAGACTTTGCTTTATAGTGATACCATGTGGTATCCTCCGGAGTCAGCAGCACTATACCAACCCATGACGACTGGACTATACCCGTCTGATACTCTCGCTCGTTCCGACGGACCCGGCTTCTCAAGAGCTGTATTTCTGCACAGCAGTACACCTTCAACGTCTAATGCTTTTCAATCTAGGGGTTTTCTTGGCGGGATTCAACCCATCTCGTTCCTACAAGCTGTGCACCCTATCGGCCTTAACGAGGCCACTCACGTGGACATATAGATCGGACTTTAAACTTTTAGACCTTCGTTCAAAAGTTTATGTCAAAATTACTTTCTTTTTTAATATTATTAAATAGTCCGATCCTCTCTTCTTTCTCTTATTTATTTTTTGACTGTCCTAAAATGCTCCAAATTATATATATTCGACCGAGCAGTAAATTATTTTTATTTTTGGCTTGTAACTTTTCATTTTTTGTTTTTTTAAATTCTATTAACTTTTGTACTAATTGCTATTTTCAAAATTCTGCCCATTTTCAACTCTTCCACACCCCCACCCCCACCCCCATCCCGAATCAGGCCACCGATCTTATCGGAGGCAGGACTCGGGATGGGCGTGTTCAAAACCCTAGTGGTATATGGGCATGTTAAACTAGATATCTATCTACCAATTACACAAAATACACTTGTGTGGTTCTTGGGGATACCCTATGTTTCTCTACCTTTATTTGGTTTGGGGGCGGGGGGAGTGTACTGCCCACCCACCCCTATTTATGCTAGATGAGGCCCTGCTGCCAGATATTTGACATTGTGCGCTAGCAAATTATCTACAATGAACAGAAATGTGAACTTCGTTTGTAAGAAGCGTATCTAACTGGTTAGTTTCGTCTGACTCGGGCAAACTTAATTTAAACGCCACTGATCGGTATCGGAGTGTGTGTGTGTATTTGTGTGTGTGTATTTGTGTGTGTGTGTGTGTGTGTGTGTGTGTGTAGGTGTGTGTGTGAGAGAGAGTGTGTGTGTGTGTGAGAGAGTGTGTGTGTGTAGGTGTGTGTTTGTATGTGTGTAGGCGTGTGTGTGTAGGTGTGTGTGTGTGTGTGTGTAGGTATGTGTATGTGAGAGTGTTTGTGTGTGTGTGTGTGTGTGAGAGAGAGAAAATGTGTGTATGTGTGTGTGTGTAGGTGTGTGTGTGTAGGTGTTTGTGTGTGTGTAGGTGTATGTGTGTGTGTGTAGGTGTTTGTGTGTGGTGTGAGTGTGTGTGTGGCGTGCGTGTGTGCGTGGTGTGTATGTGTGTAGGTGTGTGTGCGTGTATGTGTGTAGGTGTTTGTGTGTGTGTATCTCTGTGTGTGTGTAGATGTGTGTGTGTGTATATGTGTGTGTAGGTGTGTGTGTGTGAGAGTGTGTGTGTGAGAGTGTGTGTGTAGGTGTGTGTTTGTATGTGTGTAGGCGTGTGTGTGTAGGTGTGTGTGTGTGTAGGTATGTGTGTGTGAGAGTGTTTGTGTGTGTATGTGTGTGTGTGAGAGAGAGAGAGAGAGAGAGAGAGAGAGAGAGAGAGAGAGGAGAGAGAGAGAGAGAGTGTGTATGTGTGTGTGTGTGTGTGTGTGTGTGTCGGTAAGTGTTTGTGTGTGTAGGTGTTTGTGTAGGTGTCTGTGTGTGGTGTGAGTGTGTGAGTGACGTGTGTGTGTGTGTGGTGTATGTGTGTAAGTGTGTGTGTGTGTTTGTGTTTGTGTGGGGTTTTTGTTGTGTCTTTCTCTCTCTCTCTCTCTCTCTCTCTCTCTCTCTCTCTCTCTCTCTCTCTCTCTCTCTCTCTCTCTCTCTCTCTATCTCTGTGTATGTGTGTGTGTTCACGCGCATGCGCTCTAGTGTTTGGGGAGGTGTGTTTGTGCGTGTGTGTATTTATTTATCATATAATAGAAAGCACATCCAGTGGAATCAAGGTATGTATGTGATATTTTTCAGATCACATACTTTCAGAATTTGCATTCATTGTCATCAAACAAAATCATTTAAATAGCAACTTTACATTGAAAGCTGTCCAGCGTTCAGAAAACAAAAAACACGTTAAGCACTAAGTTCGACAACAGTCACTTTTCGGACCCATGTTTTGGCTTCGTTTACAAGGTCAACACTTAGATCGACAGTTGTTTCTGGAGAAACAAATCAATTCCAGATGTAGGGGAGACAGACTCCTGGGGATTATATTTAACATGAAGTTATCTTGTGTGTTCCAAATAAAATGTCATGAAAAGAAATATTAAAGACACTCAGTATTTCTAAAATGTATTGGCAATGCAGAATGGGGAGGGGGGGGGGGGTGGACTGATGGAAAGTTTACGATTGGTCTGTATTGATCTTTAGTTAGATTAAAACTTGATTATGTTTGATCTTACACACAACAAAGTACTTTCACTTTGTCACTGTTATTACTACTTTATTTACCTGCCCTTATCCAAAAGATAGGACGGGACGTAGCCCAGCGGTAAATCGCTCGCTTGATGCGCGATCGGTTTGGAATCGATCCCCGTCGGTGGGCCCATTTTTCGTTCCAGCCAGTGTACCACGACTGGTATATCAAAGGCCGTGGTATGTGCTATCCTGTCTGTATCACATACCACGGCCTTTAATATACCAGTCGTGGTCCACTGGCTGGAACGAGAAATATCCCAATAGGCCCACCGACGGGGATTGATCCCAGACTGACCGCACACCAGGTGCGCGCTCTACCATTGGGCTACGTCGCGCCTCTCCTACAACATAACGCGGTATTTGGTAACAGATATACGGAGTTCGTTGATACATTAAGCTGTTTTTGTTGGTTTCCAGCATTGATTTAACAGACACTTTCAATTCCTTCATATTTTGTTCCCCTCAGACACAATGATTTCCACGTGATTGTCCGATTCGGCATCAATTATTACTAATGAAATTTGGGCAGTTATTAAAGGAATACAAGATTCTATTGCGTTCACGCTTATTATTTTCACAGATTAATTGTCTTGTCTCCAAGCTTTACGTAATACGAGGCTGGAACATCCCTTATTTGGGATGGTGATACGAAAGTGCGTATTTTTTATGAACTGACAATGACACTGACATTGTATTTCGATTGGCGCCTAACCATGTTGATATCAGGGGTAATGAAAAGGCAGATTCAGCGGCCAAATGTGATTTGGATTTGCCTAATATCAGGGTTGCTGTGTTTTACACTGATTATAAATATAGCATTAATCAATATAACATTTCAACTTGGCAAGCTGATTGGAACAATAATGTGAAGCCAATCGTTGGAGAGTGGCAGTTCTCGTGTATACGGTGTAGAAATAATGAAATAGTATTGTGTCGTGCCGGATCGGTCATGCATACATGAACTTGGCATTCATATATTTTGAAGCAGGATCCCTTACTCAGTGCAATTGTTTGAAGTAAACTAGAACATATATACCTTTCGTATTAAACATGTGATGAAATCATTTCGATTTTATCCTGAATTTTTGATGAAATTCTTAAGAGATAGTACATTTTATATTAAATTTTAAATTTACCTACCTCTGACATTTGTAGTTTTTGCACATCTTTACTACTGTTTTAATGTATATTTTTTATTCTAAGTTTGTGTAATGTCGGTGGTTCAAATCCTGTCAAAGCTGGCTCAAACTTTCATTCATATTTCTCATCTATCACCCTCTACCTATTATTCCTTTCAGTTTCCTCCGACTCTTGTCTTCTGAGCTGTCCTCGCCATCACCATCGCCTACCTGTCTCAACATCCTCCACCAGTCCAGTCTTTGTGTACTTCCCAGCACCCACCTGACAACCTCATCCTCTGCCGCTAATAAAGCTTGTCTGATCCACGGCACTAACTAACGATCGCCGGTAGTAGGGGTGCATAGTAGGTCGTTACAAGTGCTTCTTAACATTCCCAGGAGTAACTACTGAACACTCTCCGAAGTAGTCAGACAAAGCCCACAGCTAAAAGCTGACGGGATATGGCAGGTGTGTGGCACGGATAGTCACAAGAGAGAAGCACATGTTGTGGTTGGTGATACGTGGACTGGGGTGTGGAGGTGGACAGTAAAAGAAGTTGAAAGATAGGAGGAGCTGGCAGATCGGAGAAAAGGAGAGAAGGAATGGGGGCAGTGGGATAAAACTAAATTTAATGGGGAAAAGAAAACGAAAAAAAAGTTTGTGTAATGTACAAACCTGTAACCCGTTTGGATAAAGTTACAATACAATGAACACAAGATAATATGGCTCGTTTTCATAACCGTTACTTCTAAGTTTGGTGTACGTGCGATGACATGAATCACTGGCATAACAGTTATGATATCAGGTGTTTCGCGAAAAGTGAGTACATCCTGTCCCACCGATGGCACCCGTCATGAGTACTGCCATCACAGCTGTCAAGTCTGTCACTTTTTTCTAAAGCATATGACCCTACAGGCCTCGGTGGTGTAGTGGTTATGTCATCGAACTTTTCTGGTAGGTACTTGGTTCGTATCCCTCCTGAGACAATGGTGGATTTTCCATGCCAGTATCGACTCCAAACCAGAGTGAGTGTACTGCTAGGCTCAATGGGGATGTGTAAGGCCACACACACCGAGTTTCACCCACTGTTATGGGTGTGTCTCCCGAGTGTATGACCCCACATGGGGGATGATTACCCAGCATGCACTGCAGAAGATTGGAATTTATTCTTGCATTAGTATTCCTAATTAATATACATACGTC
>NC_054712.1:44065186-44090186 GCF_016097555.1 Gigantopelta aegis | reverse complement strand
ATTGGTGATAAATGATTACAGAGTAATCGATCCTGAACATAACTTTCGCATAAATAACTCGGGAATATCGAGAATGTAATTTAGTTTCAGATCGTGTAAACAGAGTCGCGTTCAGTACAGGTAGATTCCTGCTGCGTTCGAAGACGATTCATGTTGTAACTTCCTAATGATGTTTTATGAAATCGGCGAATCCGCAAAAAGTGGAAAGATGATAATCGGCAGCTGGACATAGGCGTCAGTTTGTTTTGTTTAACGACACCACTAGAGCACATTGATTTGTTAAACATCGGCTACTGGATGTGAAACATTTGGTAATTTTTTAGATATAGTCTCAGAAAGGAAACCCGCTACATTGTTCCATTAGTAGCAAGCGATATTTTATATGCTCCATCCCAAAGTCAGGATAGCACATACCACGGTATTTGGTATACCAGTCATGGTGCACTGGCTGGAATGAGAAATAGGAGTCAGAGGCAAGGGTTTTTAGATTTGTCAGCAACATAAACTGACATAACGTGACAGAGACCTCGCCTCAACAGAACGCATCCAATGACCTCAGTCGTCTTGTTTTAATATTGTAAAAAAAAAGAAAAAAAAAAGAAAAGAAAAAAGGAATTGCAGTTTGTATGGGCATATCGGTGCAAGTCTAATGTTCAGATTTTAAAATAAATATAACGGGAAGCCGCTATTACGATACTTTGGTATTGTACCTTTAAACTGCATTAAAACAGATCGCTAATAGCATTGTAATGTGACGCAAATGTATATTTTTCAGGTGACACACATTATATGTAGTACGTATTGCAAGACTGATTGTTTAAGTAAATCAGGATTGGATGCAGCTCTCTGACAGATATTCGTTGACAACTGAATATTTCTGTAAGATGCACTTCTCAGAAAATGATAGAAGACGTTGATATGTATTTGGCGATCATTCATAACGCGCATTAAAGGTGCAATCTCTAACTTACGTATTTTATAGGATATTAAACAGGCTTCCTTTTCGTATTATGTTTATGTCCCGAGTGAAATAGTTTTCAGTTGCCACGAACTTTAGAAAGTGACAATGAAAACTATTTCTACCTTACGTTCTAGTTTGACGTAACACTGTGGTATGATGCAACATATGTGTAACCATATGGGTAATAATATCAGCTTCCCGCCATCAAGTGATTATTTCAGAATAAGGCCAGAATGCAGCGTTCAGACAGATCACCCGTCATAACTGATTTTCACTAGTGCTTCAGGCTTATGTACCCCGATTCCGTGAGTCCTTTGCGTTACACACCACTGATATTTACCCTGCCTTCACGAAGCCCTTACAGCATATACCACATAGGCTTATCCTGCTTTAAGCAAGAAATTTAACCCACTCATCATCGATGCTTCTGCTTCAGTGAAGAAGAAGAAGACAATAATGTAACACCATCCCACATCCCAAGTACGTAGGTGATGGTCAATCACTAACTATTAGATTCTAATCTGGACAGAACACTGAGGTCTGTGTCAGGCACAGCGTACTTTTTAAACCCCCGTTCACATGCACATGTTTGCATACAAAGGTATTTGTTGTACATATATTTAAATTTGCATACCTGGGTAAATGTTGTGGACATATGAACGCATTTGCATACATGAGTAAATATTCTTACATTCATAATTTTGAATAATTTACATATAAGTAAAAGTATTGCCTGAGTATTTCAGACAGGTGTCGGTCATGTGTACGCACAGCAAAACTTACTTACTTGAGAAAATGTTTCCAAATATTTTTTTATAATGGTTGCAATGAGATTGTACTCCGACCATCTTCCTGTTATACAGAAGTCATGTAAACGCTTAGCAAATGTAGTTTTGCACACGTGGATAAAATATGCATATATGTATATTTACTCATACATTTTGATCATGTGAACGGGGCTTTAGTTGCAAATCAGTTTGAACACAAAATCGTTGAATGAATATTAACATCCCTAGGGTTGTTGTTTATGTGTTGGAAATGCGTTAATATTATGAAAACTAAGATTCCTTACACGAACATTTCCAGCCATTGTAATTAATTTCATGGGATTGAAACAATCCAAGCAATCGTATCAATATGTACCAGATATTGGCAATTCGAAATATGAATGACAAAACCGTTATCGTGATCATAATCAAATCCATATCGTACCATCCTGTTTAAACTGCATCTAAGCAAGAGGTCAAATAACAAAAATTCGTCCATCTAATAGGAACTGTCAGCAACACCAATGTCTCATTTTATAACATCTGACCCCATTCTTCCGGTTATAGTCGACATATTGCATTAACGGAAGGCACACATTGATGACATTAGCTGTCTTCATAGTGGTCAAGATGTTTTTGTCGCAAATATAACAAAGTTAAAGTTAAAGTTTGTTTTGTTTAACGACACTACTAGAGCACATTGGATTTTTAATCATCGGCTTTTGGATGTCAAACATTTGGTAATTTGACATATTTTTTTAAAGGAAACCCACACATTGTGCCATTAGTAGCAAAGCATATTTTATATGCACCATCTCACGGACAAGACAGCACATACCACAGCCTTTGATTTACCAGATTGATATACGAAAGAGAAATAGATCATTGGGCGCACCGATGGCGATCGATCTTAGTCCGACCGCTCATCAAGCGAGCGTTTTACCACTGGGCTGCGTCCCGCCTCCAAATAAAACTAACGGAGATATTGTTTCACATTTATCAGAGGTTTGAGATCAAATGACCTATGATTAATTATTCTCAATATTCTTTTATGGTGGTTTCTTTTTTAACAAAACAAGCTAAAACTTTCCACCGTATTGGAATGTCAATTACCAAAAGAAATGTATGTCATATTATTATTATTATTATTATTATTATTATTATTATTATTAGTTTATTCATACATTTATCCGTTCATCCATCCATCCATTTATTTAATGCATTTATTTATTTATTTCAAGTTGTGCTATTTCACCATGTCTTTAGCCTGCAGAATCTAATGTCAGAAACTGTGACCGACCTTAGTGCTAGGTATAAATGTGTTGACGAACAAACAATATCTTTGACGGATATACAGTGGTAAAGCGCTCGCTTGATGCGCGGTCAGTTTGGGATCGATCCCCGTCGGAGGGCCCATTGGGCTATTTCTTGTCACAGCCAGTGCACCAGAACTGGTATATCAAAGGCCGTGGTATGTGCTATCATGTCTGTGGGATGGTGCATATAAAAAAACCTTGCTGCTAATCGAAAAGAGTAGCCCATAAAGTGGCGACAGCGGATTTTTCTCTCAACATCTGTGTGGTCCTTAACCATATGTCTGATGTCATATAACCGTAAATAAAATGTGTTCAGTACGTCGTTGAATAGAACATTTCTTTTTTTTTTCCCTAATGATCTATGTAATCAAACCGGGTCACTAGTCTTCAAACCTGATGGTTAACACAAGCATGTGAAATATTGCATCGTCTACACCAAGGTCTTGTCATCAGTAAAATATCCATAAATATCCTGCTATTATATTGTATCTCCCCCCCCCCCCCTTCCATTGAAATAGTCCCAGAGTATTGATTCCCCGCCATCATTCCCGACGTGTACTACACTGTTTCTTTGCAGTGCGTTTACTGTTTCCGGAAACCAGTGCATTTTTCCTCTAGAGTTAATTTTTTTTTTATTCAAAGCATTACCTAGGAGAGAATACTTTTCTCTTTTTTTTCATCTTCGTTTATCTTGTAATATTTGCATGGCTTCCAAAGTGAAGACAATAAAAAAAAACGGCTAGCACGTTCAATATAATCAAACTGACACTTGAGCTAATGCCAGTAATTGGTTTCGTCCACTCTTGACCTAAAATAATCCAAACAGAATATAGCTGTCTTCAGTGGAAAGTAGTTATCAGCGCCGTAAACTCCGGGGGGAGGGGCGGGGGGGGGGGGGGTGGGGGGGGGGGGGTCAGTTGCCCCCTGAAAATCTCACTTTTTGTTCTTTCTTTTTTTACTCCAGAAAATAGCATACACATCTATCTCTATTTAATGTGTATAGTGTTTCATTTGTTTATAAAAAGTAGTGTCACCCCCCTCTAGGATTTTGATCAGGGTACGGCCCTGGTTATCACCTTGATTTGCCAGTACTAAAGGATGCATCACTTTCATAAACAAGGAGAAAAAACAAGACCCGAACAATTATGCAGCGACCCAATCGATGACAGACTCTTCCCCTACCCACCAACAAAGAAACGCAATGCAAAGTAAAGAGAAATGTATAGCTATGGCGACATATATTCAAAGCAATTTTAAAGGGACAGACCCTAGTTTTTAAACACTATAGCATATTTTTTACTATTAGAGCCGAAATCAAACATTATTTATATTTAATTGTTTAGATTATCCATTCCCGTTGGACTGAAGTGTTTCTGGTCATCCTGTTGTTTCTAATACCACAAAATGCATTTTAATATTTTTTTAAAAACGCATATGCGCCTGATAAGTAGCGCTTGTTGATTCTAGATCTTGTCTATTTTTAAAGTATACTTCCCGGTTTTAACGTCACAGACTCTTCTTTCACTCGGTTGTAACTTTATCCAATGTGTTACAGGTGTGTGGAGTAATTAAACTTGGTGTCCATTTTTACGAGTTAAAACTAGGGTCTGCACCTTTAAAGTTCTACAAGATGGTGAAACCGCTGTACGCTATGACGTCACTACAACACGTGTGTCACCTATTTTGTTCTTTCTTTCTACGCTAGTGTAGGTCTAACATAGGTTCTAAAATATGAGCCCTGGTGAGAGATGGTATACCTCTACAACTATTACGTGGCAGCGACTTACTATAGCACTCGGCAATGTATGAATGAGTCCCTTTGACTGATGTAAAGTTTTATTTAAAGACACCACTAGAGAACATTTATTTTTAATTATCGGCTTTTGGATATCAAAGATTTGGTTATTCCGACATATAGTCGCATAGAGGGAACCTGCAACATTTGTTTTTCATTTGTAGCAAGGGGTCTTTTATATGCGCTATCCCACAGACAGGATAGCACATACCACGGCCTTTGATATATCAGTCGTGGTACACTAGCTAGAAAGAGAAATAGCCCAATGGGCCCACCGACTGGGATCGATCCTAAACCGACCGCGCATCACGCGAACGCTATATTACCACTGGCCTACGTTCCGGCCTGTGCCGAGATGCGAATGTTGTTACAATCACGGCTTTGTCATTCAGATTTACTTACGTATTTCCATAGCGGTGCTCCGCGTGTGCTGTTATAATTTAACCTACGGCCGCAATTCAAGAAAGTTCCTGGTTGCTTTAACCCCACGGATGAGAATCTTGCAAGAAAAATTAATGACATCAATAGTTTCTCAATTAATGACCCCACATAGAACGCCAAGACATGTTTGGTCCTGGTGCCAACAGCAAACGTCAATGAAATCGTTAAAGAGCAGTGTCGGGTCGTCTCAAATATTCCTTTCTCGAATCTTTACTTACAAAATCCCAGGCCATAATGTTAAGCTATTCGCAGACTTAAACCGACCCGGCATCTTGGACACTCCTTCTGGGGTTGTTACAGAACGGTCGCTGTACTGATCGGAAATTGCCAATTCTCGTAATGCTGTTGTCTCCATTTTAAAGCGGTGGTACCATCTATTCGGCATGGCAACAAGAAGGAGCAGCATAACTAAGTAGTTGTTGTCAAAACGGATAGTGAATCTGCAGTAGATTGGTGATATTCTTTATCGTGATTACAAAACGGCAAACCAACCCAGATATCATGAGAAATCAGCTTATTTTATCCATATTGTGGTTTTGTTTTCGTTTTCGGTTTTTTCCTTTATCTTTTTTCTCTTTTTTGCGGTTGTTTTGCTGTTTTCTTTAGTCGTTGTTTATGTATTTAGTTTCTTGGGGTTTTTTTGTGGATTTTTCGTGTGTGGGTTGTTTGTTTTTTTTTTTGTGTGGTTTTTTTTTTTTTTTTTTTGGGGGGGGGGGATGTTGGGTTGGTTTGTTGTTGATTCTTTTATGCTTCTTTGGCGTGGTTTTTTGTTTTGTTGTTGTTGGGATTTTGTTTTTGTTTTTTTGTTTTGTTTTGTTTTTTGCGAGGGGGGGGGGGATAATGGCCGAGGGATACACATATACTTGCAGAATGTTAGAGGGAGAGAGAGAGATAGAGTGAGTGAGAGAGAGAGGGGGAGGGAGGGAGAGAGAGAGAGAGAGAGAGAGAGAGAGAGAGAGAGAGAGAGAGAGAGAGAGAGAGAGAGAGAGAGAGAGAGAGAGAGAGAGAGAGAGAGAGAGAGAGAGAGAGAGAGAGAGAAGCGGGAGGGGGAGGACACCTTTCTCGTATTGTTATGGCAACAAAGAACTACTGAGCTTGCGATGGCTCAACGATCGATCGTCCTCTTTCAAGGCTTGATGTGTCTAACGACACTACTAGAGTGTTGTCAACCCCCTGGCTTGGATTCGCACCTGAATAATGATTGAGGGGTATAGATATGCATGTAGAATGTTACATTATGGTATCTACTTGTGCTAAAATTAAATACATACATCTTATAAACTATAAAGTTGTATTAGAATTCATGGCAATCTGAATCGTGTGCTGTTGTACATTAAAATGATATTCAGAAAATGTGCATAACAAAACTTGTTTTCAAACAAATAAAGAAACAAATATCATAAAGTCACATTGGATTTCGCCCTAGGCTTAAAATTATTTGGGGTTTGGGGGATACTAAGCGGTTCAAGATGTCTACAAAGGATAAATTACTTAGGTGAATTAGATAATTTAATATTAAAGCCGCCATTGCAACACATATTGTCATTGGCCAGACAAAAGTTTGTCGTCAAGGGTTTTGTACTTCGTCAAAATTAAAGTTAAAGTTTTGTTTTGTTTAACGACACCACAAGAGCACATTGATTTATTAATCATCGGCGACTGGATGTCAAATAATTGGTAACTGCTACATATAAGTCTCAGAAAGGAAACACGATACATTTGTCCATTAGTAGCGCGAGGGAACTTTGATATGCATCATCCCACAGACAGGCTAACACACACGACAACCTTTGATATACCACCCACTGACGGGCATCTATCCTAGCTATAGCTTGAACGCGCACCAGGCGAGCGCTTTCCCAATGGGCTACGTCCCGCCTTGGGCTATTAATAAATATTGTCTGCTACCACAGCACAACACCAGTCACCTATATCAGGTAGTATATAGCAACATGAATGACATTTGGCGGACGTCGGTGAAGTAATATAAAAACACGAATACATTAAAACAACAATAATAATGGTAATAATAATAATAATAATAATAATAATAATCATCACAATAATAATAATAATAATAATAATAATAATAATAATAGTAATAATAATCATTATCATCATCATCATCATCATCATAATAATGAAGATGGTAGTGATGATGATGATGATGATGATAATAATAATAATAATATAGATTTATCATGATGTTGTAATGATGATGATGACAATAATGGCTATGATGTAGCTGATGATAATAATGGCGTGATGGTAGTAACAACAGTGATGATGACAATAATGAAGAGGAAGAAGAAGATGATGAAGGAAAAGAAGAAGATGATGATTATGATGATGGTGATGATGATGATGATGATGGTGATGATGATGATGGTGTTGGTGAGGATGACGACGATGATAATGATGATGATGACAATGTGGGGATGATCTCCTTTAACTTTGTAAATTTTAAAACTATACACCAGATTCCATAGTTATTCGCAGTAAGATTCATCCAATTTTTTCGTCTGTCACATTGTTTTCTTTACGAGTTCGGAATAACCATCAACGAACCGAATCCCACGTTCAGCTACACATTTAATAAAACACATTCTGAATAATTCACTAAAACTTGAGACTCACTATTCAGCAAATTCTATTTAAACTTTGATATAATCGCCGAATGACGGCGAATTTCCATTTCTAGATATTCATACATATAATGAATGTCCAAGTCGTTTCTTGTTTATTTGTTCGAGTGTAGGAAACCCGTGAAATGTACGCCATGCAAATTCCTACACAAGAGAAAGATCAATGGTAATTACATAAGCTGAAATAGACGTCTCTTGGAAGTCAATTTGTTTATTGTAAAGTGCAAAGGGCGTGTTGTAAATAAATATCTGAATGGACGAGAGAGAACCTTATAGGGAAGGAATATTGCAAGATAATTGTAATCTTTATTTTGCCTTTGTATTTGCGCGAGTGTGTGTAATGCGTGTGCGTGTGTATGCATATGTGTGTGTGCGTGTGTGTGTGTGTGCGCGTGTGTGTGTGTGTGTGTGTGTGTGTACATGTTAGTATATTGTTTTTGCGTGTACATGTATGTGTGTCTGTATGTCCATGTACGAGTATGTGTTGTTTTGTGTGTATGTACGTTTGCTGCTTGTGTTTGTGTGTGTGTGTGTCTTTGTGCGTGTGCGTGAGTTTGTACGTGTGTATGTGCGTGTGCATTATTAAAAACATAGCACAGATCACAAACATAACATAAAACAACATAAAACATAACTTAAAGCATGTTATAAAACAGAACATAAAACGTAACATATAACATTAAAAACATAACATAAAACATGACATAAAGCATAACATAAAACATAAAATAAAACAACATAAAACAAAACAAAACAAAACATCAAATAAAACAGAGCATAAAACAAAAGAAAACATCAAATAAAACAGAGCATAAAACAAAACATCAAATAACACGTCAAACATTACATAAAACATTACATAACACATAACATAAAATAAAATATAATAATTACATAGCATAGCATAACAACATAACATAACAACATAACATAACATAGCATAGCATAGCATAGCATAGCATAGCATAGCATAGCATAACATAGCATAACGTATTAACTCAATAAATAAATAAATAAATAAATAAATAAATGCATATCATGTTTACAGCAATAAGCTTCACCAAAATATTTTAAGAAAGAAAGAAAGAAATGTTTTATTTAACGACGCACTCAACACATTGTATTTACGGTTATATGGCGTCAGACATATGGTTAAGGACCACACAGATTTTGAGAGGAAACCCGCTGCCGCCACAACATGGGCTACTCTTTCCGATTAGCAGCAAGGGATCTTTTATTTGCGCTTCCCACAGGCAGGATAACACAAACCATGACCTTTGTTGAACCAGGTATGGATCACTGGTCGGTGCAAGTGGTTTACACCTACCCATTGAGCCTTGCGGAGCACTCACTCAGGGTTTGGAGTCGGTATCTGGATTAAAAATCCCATGCCTCGACTGGGATCCGAACCCAGTACCTACCAGCCTGTAGACCGATGGCCAAACCACGACGCCACCGAGGCCGGTCAAAATATTTCCAGAGATCCGTTTTTATATTTCAAGGCTAATATTTTATGTTTAAGGTCAAGAAATAATTGCTTTTCAAGAATGGTGGTCGTCTTCATTCGGATCGCCTATTAAATAAAATTAATACCGACGGCGGCGATGTTTACACTAGAGAAATACGATTGTCTCTAGAGCTATAATCTGGGACCCGAATTGAAGGTGATCGAGATCTTTGAGAGGGTGGGGGCTGTGTCTTGCTGTACTGACACTGTCTTCAGACACCCAAACATTGTTCATTAATCATGGTTATCTTGAGAGAAAAGGCTGTAAATCATTCATTCCTCTGTTATATCTTGTAAACTCGGCTCAAACATCGAGGCGATCAGGGGAACGCGTTGGTTGGTGTTAGCACTCTGTTGCTCAATGGAGGGGTATTCATGAATTGTGAAGATAAAACATGTCTTCCCATTTGTCATTGTCAGAGAGATGTTCTCCTGGGGGTTAAAGCCGATGAATGGCGCAGAAAAGAGGCTGCTCTTTTAAAGACACTAAATCCAGTTTGTTAAAGTTAAAGTTAGTTTTGTTTTGGATTCGGCTAGTGGCGTAACAAAGGTCATCGTACGCTATCCTATCTCATGACTGCTGCATATAAAACATTCAGAAATTTTAAGGTCAAAATACTTGGATACAGCTCTATAGTCAGAAGGTTCAGTGGTCCAAAGGTTCAACACTAACCCTAAAATTAGGTTCAGTAGTCCGAAGGTTTATAGAACTAACCCGGGACTATTGAACCTTCGGACCATTAAACCTTCGGACTATAGAGCGGTCCCCAAAATACCTTTAAAGGTGCACAGCCATACATGAAATGTGTACCGTACATCCGGTTCAAAAGATTGTATTCTTTAACGAAACCACTAGAGCACATTGATTTATTAATATTCGACCACTAGATGTCATAATATTGGTAATTTTGAAATATAGTCTTAGAGAGGAAACCCGTTACATTTTCCCATTAGTAGTAAGGGATTTTTAATATGCACAATTCTACAGACAGGGCAGCACATACCACGACCTTTGATACATCAGTGGTGGTGCACTGGCTTGAATGAAAAATAGCACGAGGGTCGGTCCCAGACTGAGAGCGCATCATCAGGGTTACCACTGGGTTGTGCACACACACCCACCTCCCCCCACTCCAGTTTGAGTACCCGCTATATTCTGAAAACTCTAAATAGACTAACTAGTACCTGAATTGTTTTCCTATATCAATTTAATAAATGTTTCCGGGCATTTTGTTTCCGTGAAACTGCATATACGTTGCGTCTTTAAAAGTATTGATTTCATTACGAAAACTCCCGGGGTATTTTGTGTTTTTATTTTCTATTTTAAGCCCGAAGAATTCTAAAGATTTAAATCTGTTTTGCGTGTTGCCCTATCTCGAGTGAGAAAGAGAATTTAATTAACCAGTTGTTACTCCAGTTAGACAGACCACGTAACGAACTAACCCAAGTCACGGCGGATAAGGGATTACTTTCAGTGATAGAGCGCACGCTAGAAGTGAGGATTGATCGATCTTCCAGGACTCTGGCTTTTTCCCATTCCAGCCAGTGTCACACACACATAAATTGTTCGGTATGTTAAACCGTAGTGGCGGCAACGGTTTTCATTCTTTCATTCTTGCCCCTCTCTCTCTCTGTTCTTTTCTCCACCCTTCTCTCTCTCTCTCTCTCTCTCTCTCTCTCTCTCTCTCTCTCTCTCTCTCTCTCTCTCTCTCTCTCTCTCTCTCTCTCTCTCTCCATACCATTTAAGAGATTTAATTAATGTCTTTAATAGCAACCGTCATTTTTGCTGAAAATTGCAGTTCCGTTTTTGTGGGGTATCCCGCATTAGTTTCAACCCCTGGTATATACTACATAACAACTGTATAACAAATAAAAGTGTATTTTTTGATTGTCAGTGGATAATAGTATTTGCACAAATAATCAATGTCACATATTACTACCAATCACACCCACAGCTGCGTTTACTCCGTTAATATGTGAAGGTGCACCTCGAATTTTGACACGGAACTCTCTTCTTTGGTACTGTGCAACCTGTAACACATTTCGACAAACATGACCTGTATAACAATAAAAGACATTAATTATAGCATCCTGTTTAGAATATATTTTACATTTAAAGTGTTTATTATGGTCTTAATGCTAGTAGTCGTCCAAACGTTTCTATACCTCCAAATAATTTAGTACGTTCGAAAAATAGAGATACATTACCATTGATGGACCAGTGAGTGCTGATTTTGATTTGATTTTGAACTTATTTTCGTGCTTATATCCAATTAAGGTTCAAGCACGCTGTCCTGGGCACACACCTCAGCTATCTGGGCTGTCTGTCCAGGACAGTGGGTTAGTTGTTAGTTGGTTAGTCGTTCGTGAGAGAGAAGAGGGAGTAGTGGCCTTACACCTACCCATTGAGCCCTTAAGAACTCGATCTGGGTTGGAGCCGGTACCGGGCTGCGAACCCTGTACCTACCAGCCTGTAGTGGGTGCTGATATTCGTTTGTCGTGCATTATATTACGTAATCTTGAATCCAGTAGGTCATTACACGAGGGAATTGAGAAAAGGTAATTTATTTTGTGATATAAATAACAAGATAAGAGAAAAACAAAACATCATAAATGCGTACATTTGTACTCAAATAGATACCAAGATGAAATGTTGGCATACTTATTTATCATACGTAGCAGATAATTACTAATATTATGAACATTATGTGATTCGATCTTCTCGTGCAAAACATGGCAATGCTGGCGCCTTGCTGCATTAGCCACTTTGATGAGAAACCACGATGACGGAGCCGCCCCTGCACCAAGCCGATGAACAGTACACGCAGGGGAAATAAGAACGACCACTCGTGTCGCTGGATAGGAACCGGAAGCTGGAGGAGTAGGTCGTTATGTCTGGGTTACCAAAATTAATTTCTAACTGACGTTGGCGTTAACAAGCTGACGAGCCGCTGGACTGTTGACGTGGTTCAGGGAAGTCCATTTGAAAGTGTTGTTGAATCCTTTTCAGCGAGAGAACATTACAGGAGACTCTTGTCGGGCTCACGGTTATCACTGAAACGATTGCACTGAAAGAAAGAGCATGGAATTACTTCATCGTTCTAGTTTCACATCCATTATAATAAGTTATGACACTATAAAAAAGTTAAATTTTATTTTGTTTAAAGGCATATTGCCACAGACCACTGACCTGTTACATAGCCCAAGAAAGTATTATCTGAAAATATATAAATTTCATTTGTCCCTAAGTGTACTTTATTCAACCATCTACATAGCCACCATACTCCACTTATTAATGATATTTCGTAAAAATAATTGAATTATGACAATGGTCTGTAAGTCAAAAACTAATATTGCCAACAGGGTTTACATGGCATTCACTCCATCGTGGTTCAGTTAAGGTGATGCTATAGGTAGATTTGGTTTCGAAATATTTATGTAATTTTCATTCATTATCCATTTTTAGAGAAATAAAGTTCTTAAATCTGTGACAGTATGCCTTTAACGACACCCCTTGCCAACATTGATTTATTAATCATCGGCTATTGCATGTCAAACATTTGGTAATTTTTTAAACGTAGTCTTAGAGGGGAAACCCGCAACATTTTGACACTCATTAGTAGTAAGGGATCTTTTATATACATCAATATATATATATATATATATATATATATATATATATATATAGGACAGCACATACCACGGCTTTTAATATACCAGTCGTGGTGCACTGACTTGACGAGAAATGGCCCTGATTAGCCGACCGTCGGGGATCGATTCTAGATCGACCGCGCATCAAGCTAGCGCTATACCTCTGGGCTACACCCAACACTCCATTGTAATGTTATGGCAATAGGGTCATAGCTACCCTAAAAGGAATCGGTTTTGAGACAATACAATTCATTTTGCTGTCCACGTTTTAGTGGGAGAGTAAGTGGTCTGAACGACAATGCCCTAGATACTTAAAAACTGAATTCCCATTTTGGCGCCATCTAACGTCTGTTTCTGGACATTAATGGATTAGTTCTCAGATCATCTAAGGTCTCACTACACAGATCATTCCGGGTGAGAATTCATTCATCACGGTCCACTATAGTTCCTAATTATGGCACATGTTATGGTTCACATATTCACTTCTAGGAAATGGTGAAGAATTAAAACAATATGTATGTTTAATGGTAAGCCTTCTGGCTGTATTTTGCCCAGGTTATTTTGTAATATTGTGCATCGATCTTTTGGGACATGGGTATATAGTGCAAGTGACAGCCGGAGTGAATCGGTTTATGAACCACCTGTTCGGACCGGTACTACAGCCAGATGCGGTCATATAGCAAAAAACTGAGACGGAAATGTTCACAATTTTGGAATGAATATAAATGCTTATATAATGTATGTTCGCAATGGTGTATGTTGTTAGTGCCAACGAGAACCCGTTCTATGGGCAATCTTCGCTTGAAGTTGGGCAGTTTAACATGGGTTTCAATGGCAGATGACATCTGTGTAGTGAGACCTAAATAAAAAAACATATGTACGTCTATACCAAAATGACGTCTATGTTCTTTGTGTGGTGTGCAGTTATTCCTTGCTTTTCTCTAATTGCAGCCATCCAAGACTTTTTTGTCTTGTATTGTTAGATTTTTGACGCCATATAACCGCAAATAAAAATGTGTTGAGCGCGTCATTAAATAAAACATGTCTTTCTTTCTTTCTTTCTCTGTCTTGTTTGTTCGTCCTTTGCTCTGCAGCAGGTTTGGTGGAAAAACAAAACAACAGTCAATTAACGACCGCTGTGCGACTTTTTATATTCATTATGACCCCTAATCCAGAAAGAAAGAATGATGATACTAGGTGTCGTATTTAATTTGTTTTTTCTCCGGCAGCGTTCCACAAAATGATCTCTGTTTTGTGACTTCACTATTTGGGAGGAAATTCAATCGCACACGTTAATTCTTCGAAGGAAATCCATTAACCGGCAACAGTTGTTATTGTTAGCATTGAAACAAATAGTCCCGCGACAATTATAACGAGAGTACCCAGCGACACCCATCAGTCCATTGACATTCAAACACGTGTCGCTTCCGCAAAATATATATTTTAGATGCAGCTGAATCGATTCTAGGTCATGCACGATCTTGCACGATCAAGCGACGTGTAAAACTCAAAGGTAACCAATCACTGTTTGGTAAGACACACAGTTGTCGACTTCTCCGCGGAAAATATCATGAGGCCAAAAAAACTTTAGAAAATAAATAAAGATTAATTAATGCAAGTAAAACGTATAAAAAGTCCTTATTGAAAGAACATTCCGTCCAAAGACTTAATATTGAAAAACAAGTGCGACAACTGAGAACAAACGACCCAAAAACGTTTTAGAAACTACTTAAAACACCTAAGGAAGACAATAACTTACCACCGTTAGATGATTTCTATCTTTTTTTCCAAACTCTAAACAAAGGCGAATCGGACGATAACGAAACAAAAATAAACTTTAATAACATAGACTCAGATAGTGAAAATGTTTTAAAAAGTAGGATTGAAGAAAATGAAATATTAAATGCTATAAAACAACTGAAAAACGGCAAGGCACCTGGAATCGATAATATCATTAATGAATGTATTAAAACAACTGCCGGCATGGTGCTACTAATCTATAGTAAATTGTTTAACACAATCTTCGACAATAGTGTTTTTCCTAATGAATGGTTGACTGGAGTAATTAAACCCATTTTTAAAAATAAAGGAAATCGTTCATTACCAGACAATTATAGACCAGTGACGTTGCTCTGCTGCATGTCTAAACTATTCAACACAATTTTAAATAACCGATTAAATGCTTTTATTGAAGAACATAATATACTGAATGAATCTCAGACTGTTTTCCGAAAAGGCTACTCTACTACCGACCATCTATTTAATATACATTCTCTGATCGAAATTTTAAAGAAAAGAAAAAAGAAATTATTTTGTGCTTTTGTAGATTTCCAAAAAGCTTTTGATCTAATTTCTAGAACTTGCCCCTGGCAGAAATTGTTAGAAAATAATATAAATTGAAAATTCTTTAAAATAATTTATCAAATGTATCAAGGAATAAAGTCATGTATTTGTACAAAAAAACGAAACCTCAGACCTATTTCCATGCAACATCGGTGTCCGACAAGGAGAAAATTTGTCGCCTGTCCTGTTTTCCCTTTATTTAAATGATCTTGATAATTACTTTACAAGCCAAAATTGTACTGGGGTATCCCTGGATAGAGATGAAATGTTCTATGAAACAGCTCTTTACTTTTTATGTTTATTATATGCTGACGATACTGCGCTTCTCGCATCAAACGCATCTGACTTACAACAATCTCTAAATGTCTTTTCACAATATTGCACTAAATGGAAACTCAAAGTCAATGCAAGTAAAACTAAAAAAATAATTTTCAATGGCACCAGTAATGATTATAAGAAGGTTTTTACACTTGGAAATGATGTGCTTGAAAACGTAAAAGAATATAAATACCTTGGTCCTATTTTTACTAAATTAAATAAATTTAATACAAGCAAAAAACAGCTAACTCAAAAGGCAACAAAAGCAATGTACTTTGTTCTGTCTAAATCTAAAGACAATATTTTTTCAGTAGAATGCAAATTAAAACTATTTGTCTCCATTGTACGCCCGATTCTCTTATACGGATGCGAAATATGGGGTTACGAAAACATCGATACCCTTGAAAATATTAATATAAAATTTTAAGACACATCCTGCCAGTAAACAAAAAGAACCCCGCCATTCATAAATGGATAAAAATGGTCGAAGATATATTTAACCAGCTAGGCATGACAAATGTTTGGATGTCACGGAACTTTTCATCCATAAAAATACTTCTTAAGCAAGTAAAATTAAGACAAGACGACTAGTATTTAAAAAACAATGGAATAGTAACCTAGCTTTATCATCAAGAGGCAAAACGTACACTATATTTAAAGAAAACCTTAGATTAGAAAAATATCTTATTATATTACCACAAACATTTTCGGCTATATTACTCAAATTTAGAACATCTAACCACTACTTACCAATCGAAATAGGACGCTGGAACAACACCCCAGTAGAAGATCGAACGTGCACATTATGTAACTATAATGACATTAGAGACGAATTTCACTATTTATTCACATGTACTTATTTCACTAACTCTCGTAAACATTTGCTTAAGCCATATTATTATAATAAACCAAGTATGTTGAAATTTAAACAACTAATGACGAATAGGTGTTCTCAAGAAATTATGTAAATTAATAAAAGAAATTGTTGATAAATGCAGTAAACCCTAAAAGAACACTGACCTATAATTACTTACAATGTCTTTCACTACTCAAGTATACATATATATGTGTGCGCGTCTGATTAGCACATTTTGGTAGTAATTATAATAATGTGGCATTACATTACTTTATTCTAATTGTATTTTATTATTGCCTTTATTATTCTATTGTATTTGTATTATACTATTGTCTGTATTACTGTATTGCATTTGTATTAATACCATTGTTCTACTGTCTCCTGTAAACCCTATCATGTTCCTCATATGCCGTTGTGTAACGGCCTGAGCGTAATAAAGTTCTGTTGTGTTCTGTGAACTACATGTCGGTTGCAGAGTGTTAGAGAGAGAGACAGAGAGAGAGAGAGAGAGAGAGAGAGAGAGAGAGAGAGAGAGAGAGAGAGAGAGAGAGAGAGAGAGAGAGAGAGAGAGAGAGAGAGAGAGAGAGAGAGAGAGAGAGAGAGAGACAGAGAGACAGACAGACAGACAGACAGACAGACAGACACACAGACACACAGAGTGAGTGAGTGAGACAGACAGAGACAGACAGACAAAGAAAAGACAGACAGACAGAGACATAGAGAGACAGAGACAACGAGAGACGAAGAGATGAGTGAGAGAGGGGGAGTGAGAGAGGGGGAGTGAGATAGAGAGATACAGAGAGAGAGAGAGAGAGAGAGAGAGAGAGAGAGAGAGAGAGAGAGAGAGAGAGAGAGAGAGAGAGACAGAGAGAGAGAGAGACAGAGAGAGAGAGACAGAAGGAGAGAGAGAGACACAGAAAGAGAGAGAAACACATAGACAGAGACAGACAAAGAGCGACAAAGAGATGAGTGAGAGAGGGGGACTGAGAGAGAGACAGACAGACGAAGAGAGATAAAGAGAGACAAAGAGATGAGTGAGATATGGGAGAGTGAGAGAGAGACAGAGAGAAACATACAGAGACAGAGACAGACAAAGAAAGACAAACAGATGAGTGAGAGAGGGGGAGTGAGAGACAGAGACAGATGAAGAGAGACAAAGATATGAGTGAGATATGGGAGAGTGAGAGAGAGACAGAGAGAAGAGAGAGATACACAGAGACAGACAAAGAGAGACAAAGAGATGAGTGATATGGGGGGAATGAGAAAGAGACAGAGAGACACACACAGAGAGAGACAAACAAAGAGAGACAAAGAGATAAGTGAGAGAGAGAGAGAGAGAGAGAGAGAGAGAGAGAGAGAGAGAGAGAGAGAGAGAGACCGAGAGAGAGAGAGAGAGAGAGAGAGAGAGAGAGAGACAGGCAGGCAGGCAGGCAGAGAGAGACAGGCAGGCAGGCACAGCGAGAGAGAGAGAGAGAGAGAGAGAGAGAGAGAGAGAGAGAGAGAGAGAGAGAGAGAGAGAGAGAGAGAGAGAGAGAGAGAGACAGACAGACAGACAGAGAGAGAGACAGACAGAGACAGACAGAGAGACAGACAGACAGACAGACAGACAGACAGAGTGAGACAGACAGAGAAAGACAGAGATAAAGACAGACAGACAGAGACAAAGACAGACAGACAGAGACAGAGAGACACAGAGACAAAGAGAGACGAAGAGATGAGTGAGAGAGGGGGAGTGAGAGAGGGGGAGTGAGATAGAGAGAGAGAGAGAGAGAGAGAGAGAGAGAGAGAGAGAAGAGAGAGAGAGAGAGAGAGACAGACAGACAGAGAGAGACAGACAGACAGAGAGAGACAGACAGACAGACAGACAGACAGATAGAGACAGACAGACAGAGAGACAGACAGAGACAGAAGGAGACACACAGAAAGAGAGAGAGGCACACATAGACAGACAAACAAAGAGCGACGAAGAGATGAGTGAGAGAGAGAGGGGGAGTGAGAGAGGGGGAGTGAGATAGAGAGATACAGAGAGAGAGAGAGAGAGAGAGAGAGAGAGAGAGAGAGAGAGAGAGAGAGAGACAGAAGGAGACACACAGAAAGAGAGAGACACACATAGACAGAGACAGACAAAGAGCGACAAAGAGATGAATGAGAGAGGGGGCGTGAGAGAGGGACAGACAGACGAAGAGAGATAAAGAGAGACAAAGAGATGAATGAGATATGGGAGAGTGAGAGAGAGACAGAGATAGAGACAGAGAGAACCATACAGAGACAGAGACAGACAAAGAGAGACAAACAGATGAGTGAGAGAGGGGAATGAGAGACAGAGACAGACGAAGAGAGACACAGATATGAGTGAGATATGGGAGAGTGAGAGAGAGACAGAGAGAAGAGAGAGATACACAGAGACAGACAAAGAGAGGACAAGAGAAAGACAAACGAAAAAGATAAGAGGGGGAAAAGAGAAAGAGAAGAGAGACAGGACACACAGAGAGAAAAAAAAGAGAGAGAGAAGAGAGAGGGAAGAGAGAGAGAGAAGAGAGAGAGGGAAGAGAGGGGCGACAGAGAGAGAGAGAGAGAGAGAGAGAGAGAGAGAGAGAGAGAGAGACAGAGACCGAGACAGAGAGAGACAGAGACAGAGACAGACAGAGAGACATACAGAGACAGACAGACAGACAGACAGAGGCATAGAGAGCGAAAGAGATTAGAGAGAAAGAGAGAGAGGGTGGGTGGGCAGAGAGGTTCAGACATATAGGCAGAGAGACAAAGAGACAGAGAGCGAGAGACAGACAATCAGATACGTATATACAAACTATTCCAACTATGCATTACGAAACAAAATAGAGCACATTGATTTACTAATCACTGGCAGTTGGATGTCAAACATTTGGTACTAATTATTCTAATATGTAAGCTTAGAACGGAAACCCGCTACATTTGTTTCCATTACTATTAAGGTATATTTTATATGCACGATCCCACAGACAGGATGATATATATACAGACAGTCGCAGTACACTGGTTAGAACGAGAAATATCCCAATGGGGATCAATCCTAGATTGTCCGCGCATCTGGCGAGCGCTTTACCACTGGTTACGCCCCACCACCGCCACCGCCACCCCCAAACAGAAACAAAATAAAATAAAATAAAACATTTAGTGGTTTGCTCATTTATACTATTCATAAATTAGTTTTCTTGGCTATTTTTTAATCTTTGTATTTTCACATTTTTGATACTTAAATTGCGACACTTTTCCTAGAATTGCTGAACAAGTATTTTTAAACTTAACATTTAATAGCTCCGGGCAGGGGTAAACTGCAAAGATTAACAGAAAGAAAGAAATGTTTTATTTAACGACGCACTCAACACATTTTATTTTACGGTCATATGGCGTCAGATATATGGTTAAGGACCACACAGATTTTGAGAGGAAACCCGCTGTTGCCACTACATGGGCTACTCTTTCCGATTAGCAGCAAGGGATCTTTTATTTGCGCTTCCCACAGGCAGGATAGCATAAACCGTGGCCTTTGTTGAACCAGTTATGGATCACTGGTCGGTGCAAGTGGTTTACACCTACCCATTGAGCCTTGCGGAGCACTCACTCAGGGTTTGGAGTCGGTATCTGGATTAAAAATCCCATGCCTCGACTGGGATCCGAACCCAGTACCTACCAGCCTGTAGAACGATGGCCTAACCACTACGCCACCGAGGCCGGTGCAAAGATTAACAGAGCTCGAGTATTGTATGAAATTTCACATATAGACCTATGTGATACGACGAACACGTCACTGTAATTAACACATTTATTTTGCGATCACCTAAACGCGTGTTTACTTAGACATATTGTTTTGGAGTCAGAGAATAATTATAAAAAATACCCAACACATGATATAACAAAACGTAATGTCGCTATCGAAGTCTACAAAGGTTGGTCATCACAATGTCGCGTGGAAATGTTATAGGTTGCAATGGACCGACTTAATTCCTATTACCGATAATGTTACCGTTTTCTAATGCATCTGATATAAGCAGCGTGTCAACACACCCAGGCAGTACACCAATAGAAAAGTGTGGCACCGCACATTTATTCTACCTGCAAGAAAATAGGATGGGGTTGGGATGGGGTGGGGTCGAATCATATGCAATTTAAGAGCATTAATTAATATTTTTATTAGCAACCCTATTTTTCCATGTTTCCACTAATCAGAGTAGCAGCTATTTTCATTCCGTAACTTTGACGCGGGTCTTTTTTCGTTCGTACATTGCAACCTATAGTACATTCGTGTCAAAGTGGAACCAATGAATTGTCTTAAAACTCTATAATGACGCTAATATTCATCCAAGGTAAAACACGTGCAGTTCTACCTAGTCTCTTTATACTGCATTGTCGATTGCCTGGCTGTTCTAACATTTTGGCTTCACCCCTGTATCAAAAATGAGATATAATATTTATAATTTCATGGTAATTTGTTGAGAAACCTTTTTTATTTACATAGACATTTTTAGTAAACATGTTACTTGAGTTGCTATGGGTTTGCAAACCAGTGCAGCACAACTGGTCAAAGGCCGTGGTATGTGTTTCCCTGTCTATGGGAAAGTGCATATAAAAGACCCCTTACTCCATTAGGAAACATGTTGCGAGTTTTATCTGATGACTACGAGTCAGAATTGTCAAATGTTTGACATCCAATAGCCAATGATTAATTAATCAATGGAAAACAAAATGTTATTGGTTTACTGTGTCCTTAATCATTACGTCACCGAGATTACGTGACACACATTATTGGCTTGGATCGACATATACCGCAGTGTTCAATTCTGTGCACTGACTTACCTAACAGATGCCACTGACCTGAAGCTCTGACGCCAGGTAGACCGGACAGGTCGAAACCTAATCAAGCGGCATTGTTATTGACGACATATTGTGCTTTAAATAACATTAAAGGGACACACCCTAGTTACGGTTATTTGTTAACCATTACGGCGTTGTTTTTCGCTATTAAACCCCATTTTTCACAAATAAAATTGCACTTTACTTACATTTTATTATTTAGAATACACATTTCCATTCACCTGAAGTGCTTTTTGGTAATCCTGATGTTTGTAAAACCACGAAATGCATTTTTTGCATTTTTTCACAAGACGTTCTGTTGAGAAAAAACCGTTAAGAAGCGAGGTCCAATCTATTTTTAGAGGGGATATTTCCATTTCAATGTCACAGACGTTGGTATATCACGTGACCGTTATCATTTTGGTTCGGTTTGTTTTCTCGTGCACGGTTCGCGTAATCAACATCCGATTTGTTGTTGTTCATTTGTGAGATTTTTCTTCACAGTTCGTGAACATTTTCAGTAGCAATAAAGTTCAGACAAGTAAGTGTCTCAATACAAAACGTTACAAACCCTTAAAACTAATAATTTTGCTAAGTCTTACGATATCTGGAGAGGGGATACAACCAGGACAGAACAGTTGGAACATGTCCAGGAGAGGTGAAACGAACGCACCCCAAGTCTGTGAAATTTGTCGGAGGCATTGTTGTGCTTCGAGCGACATCTACCGGTGACATCAGAATACTAACTTTCAAGATTATTTCAAGCATGGTATTTATCGATATAAAACCTGCTTTTTCACTCCATTTGATAAAAACGTGATCTAAGTGTGTTACAGGTTTGTAGATTAACCAAATTATAATTTATTTTCGCTGGATGGAACTAGAGTGTGCGGCTTTAAAGGGATATCACTGAGTTTGCTGCACTGTAAGATGTTTCCGACTAATAAAATATTTCTATGATTAAACTTTCATATTAAATATATTTTCTGGTTTAGAATATCAGTGTCTGTATACTGAATATTTTTCTGATCGTCTTCATATTTGTAAGAAGCCCAAACTGGATTTATTATTCTATTTCTTACATATCCTCAAAAACTAGGTTTTAAGCAAATTTTAACATCGTTTTCGACTAAACGTTATTTACAGCCGTTGCACCTGTGGCCGACTTACGCGTCACAGACACATGATTGTCAGGTTAACTATACGTCACAGTGTAATCTATTTCCATCGTGTTTTTTATATTTTTTATTGGATGTATGGCATCGGTGATCTGGTCATCAACTAGGAGTAGCCATTCGTATGTCTTGAAATTGTTAAAGGGAGATTCCTGAGTTTGCTGCACTTATTAAGATGTTATCGACTAACAGATACTTTTTAACGATTGTAATTACATATCAAATATATTTGTCTGCATAAAATATTAATGACTGTATATTAAACGTGTTTCTGATCGTTCTAATATTGTACTAGGTTAATTTTTATTTTATTTCCTAAAATATATTTTTTTCGTACGTACAGGTAGTATAAGTAGTAGTAGTAGTAGTAGCAGCAGCAGCAGTAGTAGTAGTAGTAGTAGTAGTAGTAGTAGTAGTAGTAGTGATAGTAGTAGTAGTAGTAGCAGCAACAGCAGCAGCAGCTGCAGCAACAGCAGCAGCAGCAGCAGTAGCAGTAGTAGTAGTAGTAGTAGTAGTAGTAGTAGTAGTAGTAGTAGTAGTAGTAGTAGTAGTAGTAGTAGTGATAGTAGTAGTAGATATTGTAGTGGTAAATTGTTCGCGTGATGCGCGGTCGGTCTGGGCTATTTCTCGTGCCAGCCAGTGCACTACGACTGGTATATCAAGGGCCGTGGTATGTGCGATCCTGTCTGTGAGATGATACATATAAAATATCCCTTACCAAATGTTTGACATCAAATCGCCGATGATTAAACAAATCAATGTGCTCTAGTGGTGTCCGTAGAAATAATAGCAGTAGAAACAGCAGTAGTAGTATAAATAGTAGTAGTAGTAGTAGTAGTTGTTGTTGTTGTATTGGTGGTAGTGGTAGTAGTAGTAGTAGTAGTAGTAGTAGTAGTAGTAGTAGTATATTGGTGTTGGAGGTGGTGGTGGTGGTGGTGGTGATGGTGTTTGGGTTTGCTGTGCCTTTAATCATTACATCACCGAGGTTATGTGACTCGAGTTATTGACCTGGATCGACATTTACCGCAGTGTTCAACTCTGTGCACTGACTTACCTAACAGATGCCACTGACCTGAAGCTCTGACGCCAGGTAGACCAGACACGTCGAAACCTAATCAAGCGGCATTGTTATTAACGACATATTGTGCTTTAAATAACATTAAAGGGACATTCCTGAGTTTGTTGCATTGTAAGATATATCTCTACGATTTCTACGATTAAACTTACATATTAAATATATTTTCTGGTTTAGAATATCAGTGTCTGTATATTGAAAAAAATTCTGATCGTCTTAATATTTGTAAAAAGCCCAAACTGGATTTTGTCTTCAAATAATTTCGTACGTACGAAAAAGTCATATTTTCGGAAATAAAATGAAATTTAACCTAAAGTACTGTCGGAAATAGAATTAAAATTATTTTCGTCGATTATTTCTTACATATTAAACTGACAAGTAAATATTTTGTAAATATCTATTTAACAATAGTCTACCTAATTTAGCATTTACTTGTTTGGAGTCTCATTGATGTACTAGGTGGTGTTTACTCTTGAAATTTCATTTACCCTTAAACAAACTTTTAATTTAAAAATGCAAGTTAACTGATTATTTTGAATTGCGGCATAAATTATTAATTATGACAAGCATATGTATTGAATATAAATTCAATATAAGTATATTAGAAATTTACACAATCTTGCAATCACTTAAAGGTGCTATATCATGGTTATATGTTTGTGATAAGGATTCTCCAATAAAAATGTATTTACTAGTAGATACAAGTGTTTCCTACAAACATTTATGGGCATATAGTTAAAGGTGTCTTCTTTAAATGTTAAATCAAAATTTTATTGGAAAAATTATTTGCAATAGCTGTTATTGTGCAACATTGAGATAGCACCTTTAATACCGGTATAATAGATAACAAACTCAGAATGGTTCTTGACAATTTTGCTTAAAAGTTACTTATAAATGATTACAAATATTTTGTTTTGGAGGGGTAAACCATCACCAGAAACAGTCCCTCACATATTGTAACAGCAATGAAATTGACACATGTTGACCAAAATGGGTTACAGTCTGTTCCAATAAAGGTCACAAATCACCTGTTTACTAACATCTTTCTTTTAATTTCAAGAGTAAACACCACCGTGTACTTCAATGAGAGCCCAAACAGTTAAATGCTATATTAGGTGGAGTATCATTAAATAGGTATTTACAAAATGTTTACTTGTCAGTTTAATATGAAAGAAATAATTGACGAAATCATTTTTATTCTATTTCCGACAGTACTTTAGTACAAATATTAGAACGATCAGAAATACGTTTAATATACAGCCGCTAATATTTTTACGCAGAACAACATATTTTATATGTAATTGCAATCGTAAAAAT
>NC_054712.1:44017686-44060186 GCF_016097555.1 Gigantopelta aegis | reverse complement strand
TTACCGGCGTCTGTAACTAATTGCCGCGGTCGCCTAGACGAACCACAGAATTGACTGCCAGAATATGCGGATTACGCTCCGATATTCGTTGAACTGACTGTCTGCACATCACTAATCTCGCACGATTTACAGCTTGTTGCATTCTGGAATTGAATTCAGTCTTGGTCGTTTTGTCTTTGTGCAGATCTTTGCAGCCCATTTGGGTAGAGCAACCACGTAAGGTGAGATCAGGTTATTAAAGTGCCTTTTGTTTAATCACACCTCTAGAGCAAACTGGTTATTTTCACATATAGCCTTCAGATGAAATCCACGGCATATTTTCCCCATTAGCACCAAGGGATCTTTTATATACACTTTTAATATACAGGACAGCATATACCACTGTCTTTACTATATAGTTTAGGTGACATCGTTTGCATAATCGATTTTTCTTGGGGGGGGGGGGGGGGCATTTTGAAAAAATAAATATTTGTGGAATATTGGCGAATCTGTTAATCAGTCGCCAGCATTAGTTTTAATAACTGTGTCACTAATGGGTTTCGATCTTGCGACTCGTCGCATATCAGTTAAGTACTCTCGAAAAAAACACTGTACCAAACATGGGTTATTTATTCATTTTAGCCAGTAATTTGTGGGGACATACGATTTGTTCTCTTTCTAGACATAAACGTTTGTTTCGTTTAACGACACCACTAGAGCACATTGATTAATTAATCATCGGCTATTGGATGTCAAACATTTAGTAATTCTGATAAGTGGACATCAGGGGAAACCCGCTACATTTTTTTGTAATACAGCAAGGGATCTTTTATATGCATTTTCCCACAGACAGGATAGCACATACCACGGCCTTTATTATACCAGTCGTGGTGCACTGGAAGGAGCGAGAAATAGTCCAATTGGCACACCGACGGGAATCAACCCCAAACCCCCCTGCGCGTGCTGTAACCTCACCGTGGTGCAGAGGTGTAACATTCTCTTTGAGAATGGCCAATACAGCACAATTGATACAATTGAAATTTTGAGTAAAAGTCAGTATCTATCTGTGATATTTGTATTTTTGCACAGTTCTTTACACTGTTTTTATTTAAATCTTGAATTTTTATATCACTTTATTTATTTGCATTACCATTATTTGACGCCCAATAGCCGATGTATTTTTCGTGCTGGGGTGTCGTTAAACATTCATTCATTCTCATTCATTCCCGATCCCAAATCGACCGCGCATGAAACGAGCGCTTTACTACTGGGCTACGTCCTGCCCCCTCTTTCTAAAGATAGTACTAAACCAAATAACTTCCGGCTGGGTCAAAGTTCGAGGTGCACCCAACCAATGTGTCAAGTAGCATTGTGCTTGAAACATGTATGGGGTACCTGTCAAAAAAAAGTACTCGAATTTTGTGCGAAACTAGCGTAATCATAGACGCTACCCGTTATCTCAGAAACGAGCAGCTTGACCCCCAATGTTTTCTGATTCACTTTAAGTGTGAGGGGTGGTAGTATTTATATCCGTGGCGTTTATGACGGTTGATACGTTGCAGGTAGGAGTTTTAGCCACATATGTTACCATTGTCGTCTATGGGATTTGATTTGGTAGTATACACCCTAAAAAGTGTGTAATATTCCCTATAACATTATATTTCAAGTCTGTTAATCGCCGATTACTTAATATAGTGGTTAAGTAGTCAAACATTGTTGTTATTTTATTAGTCAAAATAGAACAATAGGACGAAGTCAAACAGTATTAAATACAAGTTACTAATTAATAACATTTAGTTTGTGAAAAAAAAAAAAATAATAATAAAATAAAATTAAAAAAAAAATAATAATAAATAACAAAACAAAACAATAACAACATTACGTGACAAAGGTTATAAATTTCTTGAAAAACACTTTTTCCACTCCCACCACCATTTCCATGACCATTTGTAAGACATATCCTGGCACGCCGTACCCGTGGTGTGTTAAGCAATCGACGACCACCCTCTCAATCATAGTTACAGCTCATAATCCACGGTGTCGATGGCGTAAAGGAAATCCTATTATTGGGCGTTAGACGTTTTAACAAAATAATCGAATCAATTCGATTTCAACATGTAAGCGAAGGCATGCGTCAGTTCTACTTCAAAGTAGGTGGGATATTAGCTTTAAAAAAGATATCGATCAACTGCAAACCAGTGGTCAACATCAGAGATGCTAATTTGTTCAGCGAAAAATGCAATTTACAGCTGATGTCGTCTGGTTTATCAATGTTGGAGGTTCATAACATCCTCAAAATAATTGTATGTGCGTCATGTGTTATGACGTATAATACCAGTTCAGCCCTGGTGAAACAATTGATGACCTTGAAATTATCCGCTAGTCACCACCTCCTCCCCCTCCCATCCATACCCGTCCCCTCCCCTCGCCTCCAAAATAGCGAGTGTGTCCACTGATGCGTCCAACAATACAATTAGTAGTATGTGGGAACGTATCTGCGAAAGTCATCCGGTTACTAACTGAAATAGTTTACCATCTGCCATACCCTTGAGAATAAACCAAGAGTCACGTTTATCATAAGAATGACGTATGACTTCTGCTTAATAAACGTATATGTATATATATATGTATTATTTTTCGATACTCCTCCAAATTTCCTGATTAACAGCGATGTATTACATGTACGATTAATTTCTGCCCATTTGGTTCGTCTTGTATCATAATAACATTGCAATGTTTACATATGCGCATAACTGCACGCTGTCCGTTTTCTTGTACAGGTAAATGTATCACAATTACGATATCTGCTTTATATATAATTGTGTTCCGAGTATGTTGTCAACTTGTATTTATAATGTATAAGTCTGTAGATTATGCCATCATATGTTTATCGCGAACCTCTGAGACACTCTGAGGCAGGATGTAACCCAGTCGTAAAGCGCTCGTTTGATGCGCGGTCGGTCTGGGATCGATCCCCGTCGGTGGGCCCATTGGGCTATTTCTCGTTACAACAAGTGTTCCACAACTGGTGTAACAAAGGCGGTCGCATGCACTATCCTGTCTGTGGGATGGTGCATATAAGAGATCCCTTGCTGCTAATCGAAAAGAGTAGTCCATGAAGTGGCGACAGCGGGTTTCCTCTCTCAATATCTGTGTGGTCCTTAACCACATGTCCGACGCCATATAACCGTAAATAAAATGTGTTGAGTGCGTCGTTAAATAAAACATGTCTTTCTTTCCATATAACCATAAATAAAATGTGTTGAGTGCGTCGTTAAATAAAACATGTCTTTCTTTCCATATAACCGTAAATAAAATGTGCTGAGTGCGTCGTTAAATAAAACATGTCTTTCCTTCCTCCCGTGACACGCTAAATACTGAACGCAGTCACTACAACACTATACTCATAGATATTCAACATTTAAAAAACTGTAAAAAAAAAACATTAATAAAAAAAAAAAAAAACAGTCAATAATTTTCCTCACTATTTCAGTATTCCTGCAATATGTATTATATCGAGTGTTTATTATTATTATTATTGAATAAACGTCCGATGTGAAGTGTTGACTTTTTACTACTTCTCTAATACGTCTCCATTGAAACGCTCATTGCCGTTAATTCTCAAGAAGCCCTTCTGTTAGCTGTGTCTTATCGTGGATCACGTGATGAACTATCCAAGAGTTTGCGCCGTTTCGCAGGTCTTGAACCATTGAAACACCTGACCAAAGACCTGACCCGACACGTTTTGAACTCGTTGTCTACCGCGACCAGTCACACAGCATGCTACAAGCGTTTAGACGTCTGCCACGACTAAATTGGCGGCTGTTAACACGTCCTGTCGTTTGCTACAACTGACCTGACGTCTAACGACGTCTGACCTGGCACCTACTACAGCTCATCCGACGTCTACGACAACTGTTGCAACTACCATGACGTCTTCAACATCTCTTTAACCATTAACTACAACTTTGTTTTGTTTCTGCCACCTGCTGCAAGTGTTTTGACGTCTACGTGTGACTACTCTATCGTCTGCTACAGTCGTGTCACTCAAGACAGGCGCGAGCGCGGCACGTCTGCTTATTGGGAAGTAATAACAGCTTTATTGGTCCTCAATTACTGACAGCGTGATAGTTTATGATACTCATCTTCGATTCTTATTGAGCGGATTGTGATTTCCGAAACCAGTTTTATGTATACTTAAGATGCCCTGTTTTATTACGCTGTTCATCCGTCGGTGATTGACTGGTAACAAGTGGATCGCTGGAGTAATATGCTGGTGACGAAAGTCTCGAGGTTCGTAAGGATACATTGGAAAGAGTAACGAAGTGTGACAGTACAAGGATCGGAAGTTTTGTTTTGTTGATTTTTGTTTCTTCCCAACAAAGAGAATGTTACCTAACTATTTTCTCACCATGGTACCACTTTGGATTAGCATCATCGGGATAAGTGTGAACGAAGGTAAGCGTTGTTTCTTTTATATCTTCCTATTACAAATATTAGAACGATCAAAAACACGTCTAATATACAGTCACTAATATTTTATGCAGAAAAAAATATAGTTGACATGTAAATACAATCGTTAAAAAGTCTCTGTTAGTCGATATCATCTTAAACACTGCAGCAAACTCAGGAATGTCCCTTTAACAAAAACGAAATAGTATAAACAGACAGATTGAATCTGTCTGTGACGTTTCTATAATAAAAGGTGATCGATTTTTATTTGAAAATCAGAGCCGGTTTAAAGATCCGCCGGGCCTGTATCACAAATAACAATCCCTTCGCAGGATATATATTTTGAAACCCTTTCGGGGAGAGGAAAAAAATAAATCTTCACATCACCATGGGCCCCTTGAAGCGCGGGTCACGTAGCACGTGCTACATGTGCTACTAGGATAAACCGGCTCTGTTGAAAATATGCAAATTCCAGTTTGATTCCAATATAATGATAAACACATTTGTAGGTATGTATGTAGGTAGGTAGATAGGGATGTTACTATTGTACGCACATAAACACGCCACTTTATATGTTTAGGTACGAGGTTATTAAGTAGGTGTTAAAACCTAAAGGCATACAAAGACATACGTTGATATATTTTGTACATCAAACTAAAAATCCAACATGTTATAACTAGTAACTAATATGTTAGATGGCGAATTTAACTTAGATTAGGTTAGATAATAATAATTATTTCAGATCAGAAATCCATAGAACATATATAAACATCACATACAATACTGATTACATAATATACAGCAGCTTGTGCCAGCGATTTACACACAGATTTGACGTACACAGTTGTACACCGCAGGTGGGCAAGAAGGTCGTTTGAAGTTGTTTCGATTCTGCTCTTCAGCGAATATGCTGTTGAGCGAAGTAAAGCGCCAAAGTTTTTTATTCGATGACTGACAGACATCTTGCTGGCACTGTATGGTCGTCGTTGTCCGATCATCCATAATCTGTTCTTTTCGCGTTTTATTCGACCACTCAGTGGGTTTATAGTACCGGTATTTGGAATAACAGTTCATGACAGACGTTCACTTGCTGATGTTCGACCGCAGCTTTAATATTACACGTCCAAGTACATTTATGACGTCATGGTTTAAAGGAACTGTCATGGGTTTACTGTCATTGTTTTGTTTTTGTTTTGTTTAACGACACCACCAGAGCTCATTGAGTTATTAATCATCGGATATTGGGTGTCAAACATTTGGTATTTTTTTGTACATATAGTGTTAGAGAGGAAACCTGCTACAATTTTGTATTAGTAGCAAGGGATCTTTTATATGCAACATCCCACAGACAGGACACCACATATCACGACCTTTGATATACCAGTTGTGGTGCACTGGATGGAGCGAGAAATAGCCCAATGGGCCCACCGATTGGGATCGATCCTAGACCGATCGCGCATTAGGCAAGCACTTTATCACGGGCTACGTCCCGTCCTTGATTATACGTTAATGGGACAGACACTAGTTTCAGCACACTAAACATAGTTAATCTACAAACCGGTAACACATTTGGATAAAGCTACAATTGAGCGAAACAGGAGTTTGTGACTTTGAAATGGTAAAATACTCTCTGAAAATGAAGAGTTCAGGCTCAAAATGCGATATAAACCATTTTCTTTCTAGTTTATAGTTAAAGGGACATTCCTGAGTTTGCTGCATTGTAAGATGTTTCCGACTAATAAAATATTTCTACGATTAAACTTACATATTAAATATAGTTTCTTGTTTAGAATATCAGTGTCTGTATATTCAGAAAGAAAGAAAGAAAGAAGTGTTTTATTTAACGACGCACTCAACACATTTTATTTACGGTTATATGGCGTCAGACATATGGTTAAGGACCACACATATTTTAAGAGGAAACCCGCTGTCGCCACTACATGGGCTACTCTTCCGATTGGCAGCAAGGGATCTTTTATTTGCGCTTCCCACAGGCAGGATAGCACAAACCATGGCCTTTGTTGAACCAGTTATGGATCACTGGTCGGTGCAAGTGGTTTACACCTACCCATTGAGCCTTGCGGAGCACTCACTCAGGGTTTGGAGTCGGTATCTGGATTAAAAATCCCATGCCTCGACTGGGATCCGAACCCAGTACCTACCAGCCTGTAGACCGACTGTATATTCAGTGTGTTTCAAATTATTTTTTCGGAAATAAAATGAAAATTAACTAAGTACAAATATTAGAACGATCAGAAACACTTTTAATATGCAGCCACTAATATTCTAAACAAGAAAATATATTTAATATGTAAGTTTAATCGTAGAAATATTTTATTAGTCGATAAAATCTTAAAACATTGCAGCAAACTCAGGAATGTCCCTTTAAAGCCATTATTGTATGTCAGTAAGGGCTAATCGTAGGCCCGCTGATTTGCTGCAAAACGTGATTGATCCTTGCATTGGGTAAATCCCGTTTTTTTTTTTTTTTTTTTTTTTTTTTTTTTTTTCAAAACGCCATATACGTCAATTAAAAAAATCATTTTTACTGAAAATGAAAAATGGATATATCGCGTTTTGCGCCTAAACTCTTCAAATAGACTAAAACTCGACTCCATAACTGTTACTTCTCAGACGCACGTGCGTTTTTAAATATGTCAGAAATGCATTTTGTAATATTAAAAATACCAGGATGACCAAAACACTTCGAATGTACGGAAATGAATAATCTAACCAATAAAATCTAAGTAAAATATGATTTCAATTATCAAAAACGACTCTAAGGGTCAAAAGTAGCCCTGAGTGTTTAAAAACTAGGGTACCGGTATGCCCCTTTAGATATATTGTCTTGCTTAGAATACCAGTGTTTGTATTTTATTGTTTCTTCTGATCATCTAATAGCGAAACATTCAGTTTACTTCCTAGTATTTGTTCGTACGTACGAAATTATTAGTAGTACCATTCAGGCGACTGATCCCCGTCGGTGAGCTATTTCTCATTTCAAAGGTCGTGGTATGTGCTATCCTGACTATGGGATGGTGCATATTAAAGATCCCGTGCTACTAATGGAACAAATGCAGCGGCTGTCCTCTCTATGACTATGTTTGGTCGCTGAGAAACGTGTTACATCAAACTCAGGACACGCTCTTTAACTAACGCCTCTTTGGGTTCACATGACATTCAACAAACATTTCCTGCCATTCCCTGATTGATTTGGTCTTGTATACCCGCGATTTGGTCTACGTATACCCGCGATTTGGTCTTGTATACCCGCGATTTGGTCTACGTATACCCGCGATTTGGTCTTGTATACCTGCGATTTAGTCTACGTATACCCGCGATTTGGTCTTGTATACCCGCGATTTGGACATTTCAAAAACCCACGCGTCTTTATGACCTGACATTAACAAGAGTTAATGTGTTGTACATGAATGAACAAATTAATTTCGAACCATTTTGGCCTTTTTGCTTCCATGACAAGCGGTTAACCAGGAAAGGTCGTCTAGAATCGAATTGATGTTAGACTATTGGAGATCATAGAACGCACACAATGTATCTATGACTGTTTTACTATTATATATCTCTTACTGTATAGCTTAATCTCTCAATATCCCGCCAGTCTGTCTCTCTCTCTCTCTCTCTCTCTCTCTCTCTCTCTCTCTCTCTCTCTCTCTCTCTCTCTCTCTCTCTCTCTCTCTCTCATATTGGTGTCCTATTTATACTTACTCTAGCTATGTCTCTTGCTCTCTGTCTCAATTCCTTTTTTTTCTTTTTTTCTTTTTTTTTTGTGGGGGGGGGGGGGGGGGGTACGTAGCCCAGTGGTAAAGCGCACGCCTGATGCGCGATCGGTCTACAATCGATCGCCGTCGGTGGGCTATTTCTCGTTCTAGCCAGTGCACCATACCTGGTATATCAAAGGCCGTGGTATGTGTTATCCTGTCTGTGGGATGGTGCATATGAAAGATCCCTTGCTACTAATGTAGCGGGTTTCCTCTCTATGACTGTGCCAAAATGACCATATGCTTGACATCCAATAACCGATGATTAATAAATCAATGTGCTCTAGAGGTGTTGTTAAACAAAAACGGCCAATTCCTTTTTTTATTGCGGTCTCAGTTTATCTTTTTCTCGTTTTCTCTTTCTCTTTTCCGCTATGACTTTCTGTCTTTCCGTCTGTCTGACTCTTCCATTCTCCCTTTCTCCCTCTGTCTCTCTTGGTCTGTCTCTGTTTCCCTTTCTCTGTCGCTATCTCTATCTTTCTAAACATGTCTCATGGATATTCATAATGTATATTTTGTATACTTCGCGTTGACCCATTTGAGATCAGAATACTTGACGTGTCACCTATAGTCACGTGACTGATGTACAAATTACAATCGATTCCTCTGTACTCCCTGCCTTACTATCACCGATACCGTGCGATCGCCTCCTTCAGATTGCAGGTTGTTCTTAACTAGGTTAATGCTGCCTTCACGAGAATCGGGATAGGGTCGAGAGCATATCGAATATTTAATAATTCCTCTATATTATTTGTCAAAGTGGCCGGATCAGGTTATTGGTTGGCGAGATGAAATATTGAATTACTTTAATGTCTTTGATTTCCACCAATCAAGCGCCTTTCAAGGCATTCTGGCAGTGCTTTCATACACGTCCATACCCTACAGGTTTATGTAATAACAGCCATTGCCGGTAGCTACTTCGTAATTTTGCGCTTCAGTTTGCGAGATACAAATTTGATTAATTTAGATTCGTTTGCTTGTTTTCCCACAACTAAATATACGTAATGGCTAACGCCTCTGTGAAGGCAAATTCATTTGTCGATTAAATATTTATTGACTTATTCAGTTATTGTGATTTATATTTCTATCCATCCATGTATGTATGTATGTATGTATGTATGTATGTACGTCGAGGTTGACTGTTACATACATAGATATTAACGCACTGGCGCAGGGGATAATTAAATCCTTTCTGGCCTCACAAACTGTCCCATGCCGTTGCTGGGACTCGAACCTATGGCACCGAATCGCCTGCAACTTGCAGACTTGCCACGATACCTTTTGAGCTACTGAGCTCGCTCGCTCGCTCTCTCTCTAGCTCTCTCTCTAGCTCTCTCTCTCTCTCTCTCTCTCTCTCTCTCTCTCTCTCTCGTCCACATTTTGTCAGGACGTAAATGGAGAAAACCCATTACAAGTATTAAGATTCCACACACTAGACTATAACCATGTCACCTAAATTGACTTCGACGAAATCTCATAGGACAGAACGATGCAATGTTTCACCGTTTGCCATTTTGCGTTTTATGGAATACTTTTCAAAAGGGGTGGAAGAACCCGAAACACATAACGTAATTAATTTGACGTCATGGTGATTGCGGTGTATCTTAGTGCATGACATGCCGTTATTGGATTACGTCATACCCTTCGACTCCTCTTGAAGAGTATTCCATAAGGAAATCAAAATGGCAGCCAGGAAAAAAACTTGCATATGTTTTGTCCAGCGTCTAGCATGTGACATCTGTTTCATCAGTTTGTGGGTTGTTGTTGTTTGTTTGTTATTTTGGTTGTTGTTTTTGTTGGGGTATTGTGTGTGTGTGTGTGTGTGTGTGTGTGTACAACACGCACTCACACACACAAACACAACATACACGCACGCAACACACACACGCACACACACACACACACACACACACACACACAATGTGTATGGCGTTTACGTGACCTTAAAATCTCAAGACTTCCTTAGTCTTTATTCTAGACAGTTTTATAAACCTGAATACTAAAACCGTAATACATGGTCAGAGCAGTAGCTCTGCATACTGAAGAGTCGAATGGCCATTTGGCAAAACAGTGATTGATTCTACGAACCTATATCTAGTCGCTCGTCTATAGGAGGACAGGCAACCCCAAGGAGATCCTTCACCAGACATGTCATCCCTCTTGCGCCGCCAAGAGATGACTGCCACTCCCAAACTAGTTTAGTAAATACATTTTTAAAAAACACGGGTACAGGTTATATAATCTCCTCTGACTCTGAAGGTCTAGGTAGCATGAATGTTAAAAATAATGTTCGCAATTTTAGGTATCGCGGGAAATTAATTCAAAATTTTAGTCCGATTTTTCAGTAAAGGACACCGCAACAGCAGAGGTTCTACAGCAGATGCATTTAAACAGCGTCACCATACCACATATTACCACCGAGGTGAAAGTGAAAACTACAAACCAGTATTCACCCAGTGTGTACTGAAAATAGTTCAGTGTGTTGGTGGGTGGCTTAAGATGTTTGTCCCCATATTTGATCACGTGCTCTATGGCGCTCGCCCCTCTTTCCGCCCCTGTTTCCGGTCTGTCCCTGAAGAGATGAGACATCCGCCGCATATTGGAAGCGATGGATGAGTCGTTCAACACGGATTTTATAGTGGTAACTATTTCCTGTGATGTGGAAGTTATAATGTCCATTGATGTCCCAATTCTGTGATGTTTGACTTTAATTGCCGTTTGAAAGGCGTCAACATTCAAAGGCGTGCATATGATGGGAACAGAATGGTATAAGGATTCAAAAAATCCATTTCTGCCACAATGAGACACAAACAGTCGAACTTTTGGATGGGCGAGAACATCATTTTGTGGTATCCAGTCTACAATCTTCACATTGCCTTCTTGCGAGTTGCTCTCTAATTTTAACATGACGTCATATGGGAGTACGTTCAAAGCAGATACTATACGTTTGGTGAAGATAGAAGATGCGATTTTCAGCATACTCCCAAACGAAACAAGAATGACTCCAGTTTTGGAGTTGTCGAGGTATGACTTCAGATCATTAGGTAGATGTGCTGAGGGGCGTGCTGTTAATCCCCCTACCTGGACGAAGTTGGGGAAGTTAGCTTTGGGATAATCAGCAATGTAGTCAGAATTCTCGAGATACAACGACGAATTTTGAAGCAGCATTTGTTGATCAACACTCTTGAAAGGTTCGCCATGTTTACTCGCATCAAACGAAGGTTTAATAATTGGACTGGTCAGAGTTAGAATAATGTAGTGTAGACCATTGAGAAGTCTCTGTACAGCTGTCATTTCGTTTGTGTACGAACCAATAGGATGCGGGTACGTGTAGGGCTGAAAGGCAGCTCCACTGCCGAAATCATCGATGTAACTGCTGACCGACACAGTGCGGACGCCCATGTAGTAGGGGACGAGGTGGTAGCAGCGTGTGTAAGGGAGACCCTCTGTCATGAACACATCATATCCGGCCTGTTTGAACTCGTCCAGCTGGTTCCGGTTTGAGAGTTGACCGTCGCAGACGATATCCACCGCCCTGGCTACTTCCAGAATAGCCTGCACGATTCCCTTGTCTCTGGTCACCACGTTTTTCTCTACGGTACTGATAGTCGCTTGGTAAAGAGCCGCATTGGTCGCGCTCACATCAAATTTGATGATACGAATCTCTGAATTCTGAAAACAATATCTTGTATTGAAGAAGTTGGGAACGTAGGCCGACACACTATGACCCCTTTTGATCAGTTCGTTGCCAATGGCAGCCATTTCCATGCAGTGACTTGTTATCGGTGTGAACGTCATCAGGATGTTCGACGTTAGTGCCATCTGGATCAGGGCAAAAAACACCAAAAGCTCCATTCGTACGATGCTGAAATAGTAATAGATAAAATGCAATGTAATACAAATTGTATTTCCATTGGAGAGAGAGAGAGAGAGAGAGAGAGAGAGAGAGAGAGAGAGAGAGAGAGAGAGAGAGAGAGAGAGAGAGAGAGAGAGAGAGAGAATATATGAGAAAAAGATAGAGAAATAGTGAGTTAGAGAGAGAGCAATATGGAATGAGAGGGGGGGGGGGGGCGACGGAAGGAGGGTGTATTTAATGAATCCAGGCCTGTTTGCGCGACATTCCTTGATTTGATGTAGATCTAGAAAAAGGCAAATGGAGTGGTTCGTCGCACAGCTGTATATGTTATCGTGCCTTATAATTGGAAAGAAATGGCAATGAAGATAAGACAGAACATTAAAATACTCCAAAAAAGCTAGTCCTAGTCAAATGCATTAAGTTGACTTTCTTAGTTTTCCATTTGGTTAGATGAAATATCTTGTCCAGTTATAATGTTCTCGAGCTGGTCTCCTCAATCAATCTAGCGTACTTTGCAATACTGACATGACTCTTATGAAACCCCATTGGGCTATTTCTCATTCCAGCCAGTGCTCCACAACTGGTGTAACAAAGACCGTGGTATGTACTATCCTGTCTGTGGGATGGTGCATATAAAAGATTCCTTGCTGCTAATCGAAAAGAGTAGCCTATGAAGTGGCGACAGCAAGTTTCCTCTCTCAATATCTCTGTGGTCCTTAACCATATGTCTGACGCCATATGACAGTAAATAAAATGTGCTGAGTGCGTAGTTAAATAAAACATTTCCTTCTTATGCAACCGACATAAGGCCAACATTTTAAATTTGTACACCCTAGTTTGAACCTATGACATTGAACACTACTAGCATGAAACGCATTTGGATAAAGCAACAGTAAAGTAAATAATAGTTTCTGTGACGTCGAAACGGTGAACAATCATACACCAGGCCAGAACTCGTCTCCATAGCCATTACGTCTGAGAGGTATGTGCGTTTAAAATAAAGTGAAAAGGCATATCGTTGTATTAGAAACACCATGATGACCATAAACCCTTACGTAACGGATAATATAACCAATACATTCTAAATGTCTCATTTGAAATATCAAAAACAGCTCTGAAAAATACGCCGTGGCGAAGAGTATCAATCACAATAGCCATATCTGTTTTTGTATGGTCATGAGCATGCGTGGAATACATATTAGATTTATACTAGTACTAGACACATCTGTCGGGTGACACTATATGTTGTACTATACCAAACAAAATCCCATAGGCGACCATGTTAACGTTTGTGTTTAAACACACTATATGCAATATATGAACCAAATTATGACCCATAAATATCAGTATATCGGTATAACCAGATGTTTTTCTTACAGCACCCCTAATTTCGCAAACATTTTTAGCACTTTGTTTTACATTTACCCATACATGTTTCAAGCACAAGGCTAATTGACATAGTGGCACTAGATGAAATAAAATTGCATACATTTTTAGCCCAGATGAAATTATTTTTCTATTTTTTTACAACCAACACACGTACATGTATAATCAATCACGAGACTTGTTGTGTTAACTTCTCTATCAAAGGTTCGGTGCACCTCGAACTTTGACCCAGCCGGAAGTTATTTGGCTTAGTACTACCAGCAGCTATAACTTGACCTGAATTATAGCTGGCACACAGGACACAACGTACAGATAAAGGGGCGCTAGATTCACTGATTCGTTCATTCATGTCATACCTCCTTTAAAACGCACATATATTGACCTCGGTCGTGTAGTAATGGTTACGCCATCGGCCTTATTGCTGGTAGGAACTGGGTTCGCCTCTCGCTAATGGGTATAACCTGGAACACGTTTTATTGATTTAGTAGTAGGGATAACGCTATTATACCACCTTATCTCACATTAACTACTAACAAACCTTACTGGACAGACACCCCACATGGGTGAAATGTGTGCCCTGAACGGCTTGCTCGAATGTTAATTCGATTAAGTAAAAAGATAAATTAAAATGATTGAATCAAAGTCCATAGATTCAAATATTTTAATAAAATATAAACACGGAAGGCATAAAGATTACATGTTATTAAGTACGTCTCTATGTAAATAGTTTACTAATACTTAGTATATTGTATACCAATACTCCATAAGAACTGAAGGAAAACATGTCAGGAATTTGTTTTATATACTCTTCAAAAAAGTAGGGGAACTCTAATAAGAATTTATAATTGCCAAAAGTGTAAGATATATTAGATCTGGGGAATGGATATATGATAATAGTGAATTAATTGGGCAAACATTACAACCGGTAGTTCAGTATTACAGTAGGTTTTATGACCACTAACTATCTTGAAGGACGATTGGGGTCAGAAGTGAAATTTAAAAGTTGATGTTTTTTAATCAGTAAATCGCAAATTCAAACAATAACACTGACTAAAAACAAAACAATAACAACTGTATGATCAACAGAAAGAAAAAAGGATTGACAAAAATAATGTTCCACAGTGATTAATGGACCTTCCTGGAAATTGTCAATATCGAGAATGACACCCCACGCACGTGTACGGGGCAACTGCGTGATGAATGTGCAAGCTATGGAATGTGTTTCGGTGTGTTGATAAACAGACCTGAACGTTCTTTACTGGGATGTCTGTGGTCTAATGGTTGATATTAATATTTCAGGTTCCCAACTAGGCGGTTCAATATAGCGCCAAAATACCCATACATAAAGAAAATTGCAACAAAACGTTTTATTGCCATTGTTTGTTCTTTCAGACATACAAAAACATATTAAAAGTTGGACAGAAATGGAGCACGGGAAAGCAAACAATCTGACTTTTAAAAAACGAGCTGCCAGTGCCTTATTTGGCTATATTTCACTGTTTCCAAAGCGTTACCCTGAGGTTTTAAATGTAACATTATGTATTCTGTACTTAAGGTGATCTTAACGCTAAGATCGCTTCATGGAACGAGTCCCTGAATCAGTTAGCGTACTTGCCATGTGTACTTGACCTTATTTTCAACAGTTAAGCCGCGCACATGGCCAGGTGTCCGTTGCTGGACCAGGAATTCCTCATAAAAATTAATTTTAAAAAACATGTCTTGCCCAATCAGTCAGGGGCCAACAACATAAAGGTTGTTTAGTTTAACTGACTGTTAATCTGCTGTTGATACAAAAAAAAAAAAAAAATGAAAGTGACCGGCAGGTACGTATGCAGGACATTGTACAGGGGCGTGGGCGTAGACTGTGCTAAGCGATGTTTATAGAACAGTTCTCCGGACAATATTTTGTTTTTAAATCGCTTAACTCAGGGGCAGTTCAACGAACCCACCTCTCCACCCCCACCCTACACACATTCTTGACCAGGCTGCAACATTTTAAAACTGTATTTTCTAGAAATTTGTAATGTTCATTAGTATTGGCTGCTACATTCAAGAATGTGGCACAATGATGAATTTAAAAAAAAAAGACCAAAAAACCCATTTGCACTAGCGATTGCTTAACAGATGATTACAGTAAATGCCTTTGTGAAACTGGCCCCGAGTCACCAATAGATTAGGTGTATCAACGTTTTAATAAACCTTGTATATTAGACCTTAAAATGTATATGGTAGGTTTCCCATAAGGTGGCTGTCTGCCACTTTTTAAGGTGTATAACAATATAATGTGTATACGAATTGTTCATTGTCCATTTAAGTTAACTAACAAAAGCACTACCCAAAAGTGAGATGGAATGCATGTGCGCATTTCAACTTTTTTTTTTTTGGCTTATATCCAATTAAGGTTCAAGCACACTGTCCTGGGCACACATCAGCTATGTGGGCTGTCTGTCCAGGACAGTGGGTTAGTTGTTAGTTGGTTAGTGGTTAGTGAGAGAGAAGAGGGTGTAGTGGCCTTACACCTAACCATTGAGCCGTTAAGAACTCGCTTTTTGGTTGGAGCCGGTACCGGGTTGCGAACCCTGTACCTATCAACCTGTTGTTCGATGGCTTAACCACTGTGCCACCGAGGCCGATATGATGGCATCTGACAATATGACAAATAATCCATGATAGAACAGGATGATGAACAAGACTGCATCTGAGAAGCAATAAGATAGGATATTATGTGTCATGACGGCATAATTTCGTTATTTATGATCGTATCACAGTCACATTTGACATAAGTACGTGACAATATTCTTGCTACGGAATGACGGCAGTGGAGGCGTTTTCGTCACCAAACGGCGTCGCACGAGGGCGCTGAAATCAGTACCTTGTGTGACCACCAACAGCAGCAATAACTGCGCGACATCTCCTTGGCATAGACTGAATGAGTCTCTGAATCCGGGCACGTGGAATCCTAGCACATTCTTCCTGCAGTTCATGTGGCAGCTGCGGAAGCGTCTGAGGCTCCGGGTCACGCTGGCGTACACGTCTGTCCAGTTCGTCCCATAGATGTTCAATGGGGTTGAGATCTGGCGATCTTGCTGACCATGGCAGCGCATTAATGTTCTCATTCTGTAGGAATCCATTGTTACACGTGCCGTATGCGGCCTGGCATTGTCCTGCTGAAAGAGGTCTCTCTGTCGATCCAAAATGGGAAGCATGTGACGGCGAAGAACTTCATCCCGGTAGCATGCAGTTGTCAGGTTGTCTTGTACGGACACAAATTCACTTCTGCCGGTGTACGAGATGGCTCCCCACATCATCACACTCCCTCCGCCGAATATGTCAACATGGGAGACGCAGTTGTTGGCAAAACGTTCATTGCGGCGTCTGTAAACACGTTGTCGTCCATCACGTCGCTGTAGAAGGAAACGTGACTCGTCGCTGAACCGCCGCCAGTTTCCCAAGTTCCACCCCTGTACATTCGTGCACCAGCGAACACGTAAATGTCGATGTTAACATCGCAGGACGGGGCCAACATACGGTCTCCTATCCCGTAAACCAGCTTCTCGAAGTCGGTTCCGAATGGTTTGTGCAGACACCCTTCTCAAACCAGGTATACGTCCAGCAGTTTTTGTTGCTGTGGCAGTTCGGTGACGCAAGTGCAGAACACGGATGTAGCTATCTTGTGCTGCAGTTGTTATGCGAGGTCTTTCACTTCTGGGCCGGTCTTCAACTGACTGAAACTGCTGGTACGTGTCCCAGAGACGTGAAATGGTGCTCTGATGGACGTTCATGTGGCGTGGCGTGCGACTGCTGACTGCGATTCACCTAACTGAAGGCGGCCTATTGCAATGTTTCGATTCGGCAGGCTTAGTCTTAGCATCTTGTAACTTGTCTACGTCGAAATGGAAATGAGGCATCATTGCGAACATTGCAACTTTAAATACCCATCACTACCCAAACCTTCCCCCCCCCCCCCCCCGAGTTTCACGTGCATTCGCTAAAATCCGACCATTTCACGCCGATTTCCTGCAGTTGTCGCACAATGTGCCACAAAGTGCGTTAAATTAGTTTTACGGTGCATTTAGGCAAGCTGTCATATTCCAGGAATATTAAGAAACATGGTCATTCAGCAACGCCCATGTAATACTGAACGAGGTGGTAGCAATGAGCGAATGGGTGGTCATCCGTCATGACTACGTCATAACCGGTCTCTTTCAACTGTTCTAGACGATCCCGGTTTGAGAGTTGACTCACAAACACGGTTAATCGCCTGTACTATTCTCTGTCGTCAACACGTTCCTGTCAATGCCTCTTGATGGATTAACCATGTTGCTTTTACTCACTTCATAGGTTATCAGTTGTATCTTGGAATTTCCTAAAACAGTATCTCGTGTCGAAGAAATTGGGAACGTAGGCCGACACGTTGTGACCTCTCTTGACCAGCTCGTTGCCAATGGCAACCATTTCCAGACAATAGCTAGCTATTGGTGTGAATGTCATCAACATTTTAAATGTCAGCCCCACATGGGTCACGGCAAACAGTATGCAAATCTGCATTTTGTATCCTGCTGAACGAAAATTGGAAAATATCGGTGAATCAATTGTCATTTCATGCAACTGGCGCCTTTTAAATCAGTATTTCTATAATTTTAAAACTGTAGGAAAGCGTGCCCCAGCCATACGCATTGGTGGGACAGATGGACACTAACACATTCTGTGGAAGAAATGAAATATTTTATTATCTAAAGTGAAAAAATTTCCATTCATATTATGGGGTTTTTAAAACAAAACAAAAAACAAACCTTAAAATCCATGATATCATTCCTTTAATGAATAAAACAGAAAACGTGTTTCATATATTAATGTTAAATATTGTTACTAAGTTATAATGGTAAATTTAATCGGGCACAGAAAAGACTGGCAGAACAAGGACGTAAAGCACAATACTGGATCATGAATATTTGTAATAAGAACTATTTTAACATTGAAACGAAGTTAGCGGTATTTGATACCTATGTAAATAGTGTTCTTAATTATGGATCGGAAGTCTGGGGTTTTCACTCAGCACACGACATTGAGAAAGTGCATATACAATTTTGTAAACGTTCATTGGGTGTACATAATAGAACTTGTAATTACTTTGTTTATAGAGAATTGGGACGATTTCCACTAGCTATTATAAGAAAGCTGAGAATTTTTAAATATTGGAAAACATTGGTGACCATGCGCATGCGTTGAAAATGGTGGCCAGAAAATCCAGAGCTCCGAAAAATATATAAAAAAACTATGTAAAGATACACACTGGAAGTGAGCAGATTGCTTAAAACTCTATGAAACAGACTGCCGAGAAACAGAAAAGAGACATGTAAGTCAATAATGCGAAATATCAATTAATTATGACAATTAAATCTGTGAATCCGATACACGGCTTACATTCGGAGCACAATTTTCAAGTTCGAAATTGCGTTGTTGGATAAGATGTCAGACTGTGATGCAGAATAGAAATTTATACTGTTTCTAAATTTACTAGAACATGAACTATAACTTCCAGATACAAATAAACTACCTGGTATAATATAAAAGAAGCGTTTGTAGCGAACTGTGAGAACTACTCACTAGAAAGAAACATGGCGACAAGCGATGAACTGTCTACAGTTCTCCATAACACACGAGAGGTGATATATGGAAGTAGCGCCAAGACTGAGACACTACCACTAGATCTGTTGATAGATTTAATGTCAAAAATGAACACCAGACTTTCTAACATTGAAACGTATGCGAAAAAAAATTGAAGATGTTGAAACGTATGCTAAAAAAATTGAAGATGTCCAGTCGTCTATCTTGTCACTTGCTAACAAAGTTTATTCGTTGGAAGCTGACGTTAAGAACGTTATCACCGATAAACGAAACATGGAATCCAATTTCCAAGGTCTGAGTAATTTGTACGATTGTGTGAAGGAAACAGGTGACAAAAATAAAGCGGAAATAGAAGCGATAAAGCGGACAATTAAAAACACTGGTAATGACAACGCGGAATACAAAAAAAGAAATAGAGTCGCTGAAAAAGGACAATTATGAAATGAGAGATTTGATAACCGATCTACAATGCCGATCTATGAAATGTAACCTCATCTTCACCGGTCTTGCCGAAAACCCTAACGAAATTACAGAGTACGTAATAAGAGAATTTCTTGGAAATGAACTTGGCTTGGATTACGATTTTGAGTTTGGTAATGTACATCGTTTTGGCAAAAGACGACTTGGTTCATCTCGCCCATTGTTGCTCGCTTTCTGTACCACAAGGATATCGTACTGATAAAGTCGAACGCGTACCAGCTCAAGGGAAAACCTTACGGTATCAGTGAGCAGTTCCCCCCGGCGATCGAGGAATGCCGTAAGAAACTGTATCCCATAGCCAAACGCCTGAGACAAGCTGGACACAGGACGAAACTGTTACGGGACAAGTTATTTGTAGATGGTAAACCTTACGAGGAGGCAAATTACACCGATTATCGGTCGTTCCGAGATGTAGTACAAAACAAGCCACGCCAACAGCGACCAAGTCCTACACACGCGAGGGATACCAGACCGGCACAGAAACGACCGCGCGTTTGTTCATCGCCAACGGTAACAACCGACCCCCCTCACCTATCTGGCGCAGACCCCCATCACTTATCTGGCGCAGACCCCCCTCACGTATTCGCCGCAGACCCCAATCACCCATCCGCCGCAAACGGAGCGATGTCGACTACATAGGACGGGCTGGAGGGTGAACATGTGATCAAAATTATGACATGGAATGTTCAAAGGAGACTAGCTTTTAAACTTTGCGACAGCGAATTTGTTAATACTAGTTCAGGATGTGATTTGCTCTTTTTAAATGAATGTTGGATTGATAACACTGATGATCTCAATGTAAACGAATTTATCTTAGCCGCCCGCATAGTACGATCGAAGTGTAAGGGTGGTGGCTGTGTTTTGTGTTACAAAAATTGGTTACATAAATATATATCTATTGTCAAGATATGTGCCGATACATACTGCTGGGTTAAACTTGACAAATCCCTGTTTGTAAATAAACTTCACGTATTTATTTTATGTGTGTACATACCTCCTGAAAATAATGTGTTTTATGTTAAATATGACTGTGACATTTTTGATATGATATACAATCACATTTTGATCTTTCAAACCCAGGGCGAGATATTGTGTATAGGTGACTTTAACGCGCGCACTGGAGCGGAACCGGATTATATCCCACTGGATCGGCTTGATGATCAAGTGTTGCGTAACATCGGTGAACTGTTTGACTATGTCTCTGACGAGTGTTCAACGCCAAGAGTGTCTCAAGACAAAACTGTAAATAACTTGGGTCGTAATTTGTTACGCTTGTGTAAAGCTACTGGTATCCGTATTGTGAATGGCAGATCACCTGGTGATAATATTGGTCGTTTTACTTTTTATCATAGAAATGGATCAAGCTGTATTGACTACGCTATATGCTCCAACGACATACTTCATATCGTTAGCGACTTTACAGTGTGCGATTTTAATATGTTTTCTGACCACGCGCCCTGTTTGATCGAGGTTGTTTGCTCATTGAAATTTTTTAACAAAGTTGTAGTTAATAAAGGTAATCCTTTATATATGACTTTAACTATCTGGAATGAGGAATGCAAGGTTGATATTTTAAACAGTTTAAGCGGAAAGTCCGAACAATTACAGATTCTCTTTCAAAATATTTGTCGCACCAAAGAAAGTATTGATAAATCAGTTACTGATTTAACTCATCTGATAAATGACTCGACCAAACAATACTGTTCCCACACTGTTAAATGTAAAACTGTTGGAGGTCATTGTCTAAAATCAGTCCGTGACAAACCATGGTTTGATGATAAGTGCCGTGAGTTATATCGCAGTTACAAGGAGGCTCTATATTTGTTTAACAAGCATTCTTCATTCGAGAACAGGTATAATTTAGCTGTAAAAAAGAAAACATATAAACAGCATATAGGTAAAGCAAAACGAATGTATTTATATCAGGAAGGTAACCTGTTGCATTATTTGAAAAAACATAACCCAAAGCAATTCTTCAAGCGTTTTAAGAACAAACGTAAGCAAGTTAATACGTCATTAACAATCAACGATTTTTTTATACATTTTAAAAATTTAACAAACACCGATCATGTTGAACAGGTTAATATTACCCAAATGATAGATGAATTTGACGATACCTCAGTTAATACCCATAATGAAAGTGTTTTTGAAGAATTGGATACAATAATAACACCTGCTGAGATTGAACATGTTATTTCAAATCTTAAACGAGACAAAACCCCTGGCCATGATCTTCTGTTAACTGAATATTTCATAGAATTTAAAGACATTTTATTACCCGTTTTAAGCAAGCTATTCAATAGCATTATTGATTGTGGTTATTTCCCCAATTCTTGGTCAAACGGGATCATCCTACCCTTATACAAAAAGAACGACCCTAACGATGTAGGCAACTATAGAGGTATAACTTTATTAAGTGTTATATCCAAAATATTTACTTCTCTTATTAACAATAGACTTCTACAATGGAGCAGTAATCACAATATTATATCTGATGCCCAGTTCGGATTTAAGCCTGGCTATGGAACTTGTGATGCAATTTTTTCCATACATAGTCTGCTATCATCCACTTTAGCGCATAAAAAACGTTTATATTGTTGTTTCATTGATTACAAAAAGGCCTTTGATAGTATTAATAGAAATAGTCTTTGGTATAAACTAATCGGATACGGTGTCACAGGAAAACTATTAACTATAATTAGATCAATGTATAATGATGTTAAATCATGTGTTAAACACACCACGGGTCCTTCTCTGATTCTTTTTCAACTAGTGTGGGTTTAATGCAGGGAGACGCACTATCGCCTATGCTCTTTTCTCTTTTTGTCAACGATATTGAACTTGACCTGTTAAACCACTGCAATAACTCTTACGAATTGAAATATTTGAACTTATTATTGCTAATGTATGCTGATGACACAGTTATTTTTTCAGAAAGTATAAAAGGCTTGCAAGAAATGTTAAATTGTCTAAATATATATTGTTATAAGTGGAATTTATGTATTAATACCGATAAGACCAAGGTTCTTATATTTCGTAACGGAGGTATTATACGAGATAATGAAAAGTGGTATCTAGGGGATAACGAATTGGAAATAGTAAATGAATTCAATTATCTGGGATTGGTATTAAAATTCAATGGAAAGTTTGTTGAGACACAAAAATGCATTGCTAATCAAGGTCGCAAAGCTTTATTTGGTTTGCTGAGAAAATTTAATGATTGTAACCTTAATGTAGAAACTAAGTTATATTTGTTTGATACTTATGTTAGCAGCATATTAAGCTATTGCTGCGAGATTTGGGGATACCATAGCGCTACAGATATTGAAAAGGTACACATCGATTTCTGCAAAAGAATACTTGGTGTAAGTAAAAAATGTACTAATATGATGGTATTCGCAGAACTTGGTCGCTTTCCTTTAACCACTTCTCGAAAATTCAGAATTATTAAATATTGGCTGAAAATATTAAATACTAACAACTGTATTTTAAAGAGCTGCTACGAATTATTATTAGATGATATCAATCTCCCTAGATTTAATTGGGCAAATTCTGTGAAAAATATTCTACTAGAAGTAGGCCTTCCTCACATATGGGATAGCCAACAGGTCGAAAATAAAACTTCTTTCTTATTCACAGTTAAACAACGTTTAGAGGATCACTTCATCCAGGATTGTAACAGAATAATTGATTCGTCATCTAAAGGATTCTTATATCAACATCTAAATCCTACTCATAATGTCAAGAACTATCTAAAAAAACGCCTTGAATTTGTATACAGCAAACTGATTACCAAAATACGATTATCTGACCATTGCCTTTGTATTGAAGTCGGGAGACGCCAAAATACCCCAAGAGAAAACAGATTATGTACACTATGTGATAATGAAACAATCGAAGACGAATTCCATTTTATTCTGAGTTGTCCTTTTTACCATGATCTAAGAATAAATTACATAAAGAAATACTTCTACGTCAGACCTTCCGTGTTTAAGTTAATCAAACTATTGAACTCGGAAAATATAAAAACTTTAAACAATCTTGGAAAATATTTATACAAGGCTTTTCTAAGAAGGGAAATGTTCATTAAAAATTAATATATTATGTTTACCCTCCTATTGACATTTTATATACTCTATTCATGTAATTTTGATTGTTAAATATCACACTATGTATATATGCACAACTGTTACTATGATAATAATATTGATGTTTATGTCGCGCCTATAGCCAGGATGGCTTTGGATAATAAAGAATTTGGTAGTACCAGTAATTGCATTCTAAAAGCTGTGTACGAGGAAATGTATGAGTATGGAGATATTTGACTAACGAATATTAAGCAGGAATTAGATACGCTTGGGCTAAGTTATATGTGGAAATCGACCCATACCCATATCAGTTTTTATTACATAATTAAAGAAAGAATATTTGATCTATTTAAACAAAAATCCTACAGTTTAATAACAGCGTCGCCAAAAGGATCACTATATAAACACTTAATAAAGGAATATCAATTACAAATATATCTGATGAAGCCAATTGATTCACGTAATATAAAAGAAATAACGATAAATGAGAATTTGTGCACACAGGCTAAATATTGAAGCTGGTAGGTACAAAAATATCGAGAGAACACAAAGAGTATGTACATTATGTAATATTAATGAGATTGAGGATGATTTTCATTTTATTCTTCAGTGTCCACGATACGAAACTTTAAGAAATATATTTATTAAGAAATACTACTCCAAGAACCCCAGTGGTTTTAAACTAATACAGCTATTGTCAACTACAAACAATAAGGAGATAAATAACCTTGGCAAATACTTAATACAGGCGAACAAAATGAGGGATATGCTATTACTACAAACAACTTAATATATCTATATTTGTGTAACCCATATTGCCGATTGTTTATATATAGATATAGATGGATTGTTTTATCGGTATATGTGTATGTATTTCTGTAAGTCATTCTCCACCATTGTTCCGCACTATTGTACATAATATTGTATCACATTGTTATAATGCTGATAAGTTGGAAAACTTAACGCAATAAAGAACTTGAACTTGAACTTGAACTTGATTACACCATCAAAGAACAGTAATGCATTCATCAACGGTTATTGAATGTCACACATTTGGCGATTGTGAAACCTAAAGGTAGAATCACACGTCAATGGTCTATTGTCTTCTGAATCTTTCTTTCTTAAGACAGCCTACATAGCGATTAAATCGCTCCATCTAATACTATTAGTGACTTCACTAAACACTAAAAAAAAATATCATATAATCTAGAATCACAGTTTCCATACCATATACCTGATTCCTGAAATTATTACCAGTCGGTTGTTTTTCCTGAAACCCAATTACTAGTTGTTAATAAAACCTAGCCCCACCTGTGTTGTATTGTTATACATATTTATAGCCTGACAGAGCAGGTCAGCCATGACGGGTCCACCTTAGCTAGCAATTATAGTCGATTTCGTATCATGCTAATAGCCTGACAGAGCAGGTCAGCCATGACGGGTCCTCATTAGCTAGCAATTATAGCGGATTTCGTATCGTGTTAATAGCCTGACAGAGCAGGTCAGCCATGACGGGTCCTCATTAGCTAGCAATTATAGCGGATTTCGTATCATGCTAATAGCCTGACAGAGCAGGTCAGCCATGATGGGTCCTCATTAGCTAGAGTTAGATACGCTAATTATTATAACAGGCGGTAGACTGATAGGTGTGCAATTCCTGTACATTGAAACCACACCATCTTCAAAGCGATTCTGCTCTTCTTACAAATGGCGCGCCACTGTGTTAAAAAAACTTTGGTGTCATATGCACGGAACCTGGTCATGAGGAATTAATTTCTGGCATTCTAGAACACACCGTTTTGTAATCTTACCGTTATACAATTCAATGCTTATGGTTTTGATAAATAGAAAAGTGTTCTGAATTGACCCCCCTCCCAACAATTCACTATGGTTTACATCTAAAAGATACGTTACGGACATAATATTATAATTGTCAGAGTTCTGTCCCGCACAAAACAGATACACGAAGACACTCTCTTGAGCGTCTGTAGATACTGTGGCAACCAAGAACACACTGGAGGTACAGGACGAATAGTTTATTTAATAAAACCCAACTAAATCTTTGATCAGAAAACACATACGTTAATTTAGGAGAACATACACCTTTAAATGCTAAGTTCTTGGATTGAAACTAAACACAAAATAATAATAATAATAATAATAATAATAATAATAATAATAATAATAAAACAATAAATAAAATAAAACAAACAAACAAACAACAATTACAAGCAAACTAATAACAAAATAAAACAAATCAAATAAAAACCCCACAAAAACAACACCAAAAACAAAACAAAACAAAGCAAACAAATAAACAAAGTTAATGAGAGAAAAAAAAATCCAACAACACACTTTGCTCTATTAGAAAAGGCTCAACATTATATTATTATACATTAACGTTGTCGAAAGTTCCGAATATTGCCATACTAAAATAGCAACTTCATTTCACGTCCAACCTAAACTGGTCTGTTATCTATTTAAAGCCATTTATAACCACTCAAGAAATAAAATCAAGATGGTTCCAATATAGAATATTACACAGAATACTGACTACCAACATGTTTGCTTATAAACTAAAACTTATTGACAGAATCTATAGAACATCTATTTTGAAAATGTAAAGTTGTTCAGCTTTTTTGGAACAATTTTTTGAATTGGTTATTAAAATCTTGTAATCATATATTTAACCTAAATTTATCATTTGAACTTTGGATGTAAAAGTAATACTAAATTTTAGTATTACTTTTACATCGCTAACATGTGGTTATCGGAAATCAGGAAAACAATTTACTATAATGGTAACCGCATATGCAATGACTCGGCTTGGCCTATTACGTGTAGCGGTTTGGATAATACGTCACAGCTGCCGATACAAGATAATACCTTTTTTGTTCATCAATTAACAACGGATTAGATGTCGCCGTTATATTCTTTTGATATCGGTCTGACACGGGATAATGCCCTGTATTTGGCATCACCGTTCCTGGCGACATAAATAGTAGGCCCTATATATATAACCAATTACCAAATACACTGAACCATCTATTACCGTGTGTCACACTGTCATACTCTCATTTAAATTTAATTATTTTGATAGTGTGTTTAGATACCAACCAAGAGTTTGCTCAATTATTTTTCCCGGGGGGGGAGGGCAAAAACGAAAACGGGACAATGACGATGGATCACACTTGACAAAAGTTACAACATGATTTAAGTGTTTGTTTTATTTTACTGTTGTACTCGTAAATGTGTAATGTTACAAAAATTATATTAAAATCCAGTTATAATTGATCAGAAATTTGGGCTAGTGCTTTATCTTGGTGGGCTAGTGCTTTTCACAAACCCACTAGCCCTGTGGCTAGTGACTTTTCAAAATATTTGTCATACTCTGACTAAAACATGATATATATTTTTTTATTATTATTGTTAGCTAAGTATTTTATATATAAATGCAAAGTGCAAAATGTACAGTTAAACATTACTCATTTCCAAAACGAAGTTAAACAAAGATACCTGATTGAGAAACGTATTCACTACAGTAAAAACTGCTTTAATAATTTCGTTACCATTCTCTATTTGATATATAATCTTAAAATTACTTTTGTTCATTCATTTGTTTTCATCAACCCCAACAGGTCACGTGAAATTGATATAAAAATTGATGTGTTTTATTTAACGACACACTCAACACATTTTATTTACGGTTATATGGCATCAGACATATCGTTAAGGACCACACATATATAGAGAGAAAACCCGCTGTCGCCACTTTCCGATTAGCAGCAAGGGATCCTTTATATGTATCATCCCACAGACATGATAGTACATACCACGGCCTTTGTTACACCAGTTGTGGAGCACAGGCTGGAACGAGAAATAGCCCAATGGGGTCACCGACGGGGACCGATCCTAAACCGACCCCTCATCAAGCGAGCGCTTTACCACTGGGCAACGTCCCGCCCCTTGGTATTAATAGAAACATATAGCGGGTTTCCTCTGAAAACTACTTGTAACAACTACAATGTGCTCTAGTGGTATCGTGAAACAAAACAAGCGTTAATTTTAAATAAAATTCACAAAATCGAATTAAAAAACACTTCCATAAATGCACAATCTCGCCAAGGTAAATTCTGTACAAGACAGTCACGTATAATCTTCATTTGAAGTCATCACAGGTAATTCATGCACACCTTGATTAGTTTCTAAACATCTGATCGTTTCCCACATTCCAGTTTGCATAGTTAACTGGAAAGTTTAAAAGAGCCAAGCGAACTAAGATTGCAAATCCTTGTCAGTGCTTCTTGGGATCATTCACGATACATAAAAAAAAAACACCCCTTAAACTCCCCCATGTGCAGATATACGATTTTGAAAATTCTTATGGTTACTGAGATTCAGTTAGATTTTTTGGTAACTGACACAGACACAGAAGACTTTCTACAGCAGATGCATCTAAACAACGCCACCACTCCGAAGATTACCAGCAAGGTGAAACTGAAAATCACAAACCAGAGTTCACCCAGTGTGTACTGACAATAGTTCAGTGTGTTGGTGGGCGGTTTGAGATGTCTGTCCCCATATTTGATCACGTGCTCTACGGCGCTCGCCCCTCTCTCCGCCCCTGTTTCCGGTATGTCCCTGAAGAGCTGAGACATCCGCCGCATATTGGAAGAAATGGATGAGTCGTTCAACACAGATTTTAAGGTTTGAACCATTTCCTCTGTAGTGGAAGTTAGAATGTCCATAGTTGTTCCGATTCTGTGGTGTTTTACTTTAATGGCTATTTGAAATGCGTCTCCATTCAACGGTTCATTCAACGGTTACTGAGATTCAGTTGGATTTTTTTGAAAATGAAACGGACACAGAAGACTTTCTACAGCAGATGCATCTAAACAACGCCAACACTCCATAGATTACCAGCAAGGTGAAACTGAAAATCACAAACCAGAGTTCACCCAGTGTGTACTGAAAATAGTTCAGTCTGTTGGTGGGCGGCTTGAGATGTCTGCCTCCATATTTCATCACATGTTCTATGGCGCTCGCCCCTCTCTCCGCCCCTGTTTCCGGTCTGTCCCTGAAGAGCTGAGACATCCGCCGCATATTGGAAGAAATGGACGAGTCGTTCAACACGGATTTTAAGGTTTGAACCATTTCCTCTGATGTGGCAGTTAGAATGTCCATAGTTGTCCCGATTCTGTGGTGGTTGACTTTAATGGCTGTTTGGAAGGCGTCTGCGTTCAAAGGTGTGCATATGATGGGAACCGAATGGTATAAGGATTCGAAAAATCCATTTTTACCACAGTGAGACACAAACAGTCGAATGTTTGGATGAGCAAGAACATCATTTTGTGGCATCCAGTCTACAATTTTGATATTACCTTCTTGCGAGTTTCTATCAAGTTTGAATATCACGTCATAGGGAAGATGATTCAAAGCATATATTATTCCTTGGATGAACACTGAAGATTCAAGATTCAGCACACTTCCAAACGAAACCAGAATGACTCCAGTCTTCGAGTTGTCGAGGTATGTCTTCAAATCATTAGGTAGAAGTGCTGGTGGGCGAGCTGTCAACCCCCCTATCTGGACGAAGTTGGGGAAGGTAGCTTTCGGATAATCAAAAATAAAGTCAGAATTCTCGAGATACAAAGACGATTCTCGGATCAGCGTCTCCGGGACAACGTTCGTGAACGGTTCGCCATATTTAGTAAGGTCAAACGGAGGCTTAAAGATTTGCAGCATGACAGTTAGAAGAATATAGTGGAAGCTGTTCAATATTCTTTGTAAAGTCGTCATTTCGTTGGTGTACGAGCCAATTGGATGAGGGTAGGTGTATGGCTGGAAAACCTCTCCGCTGTCAACACCAAGAAAAAGACTACCAACAGACACAGTGGGGACGTCCAAGTAGAAAGGAACAAGGTAGTAGCACTGAGCGAATGGGAGACCCTCCGTCATCACGATGTCATATCCGGTCTCTTTCAACGTATCCAGTTGATTCCGGTTTGAGAGTTGACTATCACAGAGGGTGTTGATCATGACGTTTGCGTACAGAAGAATCTGAGAAATACTCTTCTCTCTCGTCACAATGTTTCTCTCTATGGTACTTTTGGCTGTCTGGAAAACAGCCTTGTTTGTCTCACTCACATCATAGGTTATAATTCGTATGTTCGAATTCTGAAAACACAATTTTGTGTCGAAGAATGTGGCAACGTAGGCTGACACGCTGTGACCTCTCTTGACAAGGTCGTTGCCAATGGCGACCATTTCCAGACAGTGACTTGTCGCCGGAGAAAACGTCATCAGAATTTTAGCCGTCAGAGTCACCTGGATCACGGCAAAAAATATCAAAATCTGCATTGTGTTTGATGCTGAAATAGCAACAGAGAAAAATTATATTAATATCGCCAAGTGTACTGCTCTTCACTGTGGTGCAGAGCATGCAAAGCTATCGTGGGATTTGTCCTTGAGAGTGTCGAGTACGTGGTACAGTGATCAAAGGATCACACAAGTTTTAAAATGTGTTCTATAAACATTAATATTGGTCTACGTTATTAATTCGTGTATTTAGTTTCATTTTATGTAGATGATCATGGCTTAATCGGTTGAACAGATATCTGTATACCCTGTTTCTACAATTTGCCAAAAGCCATCCATATTTTGATATCGTTCATACATATTTTGCCTGACACTGTCATTCGACGGTCTATATTTGTTTGTGTTGGTAAAAGTTATATGAATACCTGTCAAAGAAAATTTTGAAATGCAGTGCTGTTTAAAAAACACACAAAAAAAACAACAACATTTATTCTAACTTAATGTTCGGCGTTTAACTTAATGTCCAGTAAGGTTCAAACACGATTTCCTGGGCTCACATCTCAATATATTGACTATCTCGTCAGGTTTGGTTAATGTGTTTGACGCCATATAACCGTAATTAGAATGTGTTGAGTGCGTTGTTAAATAAAATATTCCTTCGTTCTTTCAGGACTGGTGAATGCTTAGTGTTTAGTGGTTAGCGAGAGAGAAATTAATGCACCTGCCTAATGAACAGATAAACCAATAGGCGAACCCAAAACCTACCAGCCTTGGGTCCAATGGTTTATTTACTGCAGCAGCAAGTACCGCAGAATGTTAAACTGCAGCTTGTTTTATAATTATTGTAACCAGTGCTGACTGACTACACTATACTGCTACAGGTCGCACACCGGCAATCTAAACCCCACAGACGACAACACTAACATATCTGGATAAATATGATACAAAGTTTCAATCAGCAAATGGACCATTCATATAAATACTATACACCCTCACCATTAAAGTTAATTAGTGAAAATAGGGTTTTGCTGCCAGTTTTCGATACAACTGGAATTTTGGTGTGTGTGTGTGGGGGGGGGGGGAGGTTCTTCTACTATCCTAATCCCGCATCAATTCGCAAATATCATCCCAAGTTTAGTAGAACAACACGTTGTGAGCAATATAATACACTGATTCTTGTTCAAATTAGAGAACTACTGGCCAGACGAAACACATCTCTCCAGGCGTGCCACATATAAGCCTCTATTTAAAGCTAATTGTAAAGAACTATCGAACAAGTAAAAATAGCACAAGAAAGTATTTTTAATGTGTATAAAAATCAGATTTAAATAAACAAATCACATTCTGGGTGGAATTTAGCGGATGTATGTATGCATGTATAGATATATGTATATGTTTATCTATAGTTATGTAGGTATGCATATATATATATTGATGCATGCATGTATGAATGTGTGTGTGTGTGCGTGCGTGCGTGCGTGCGCGCGTATGTGTGTTTGTGTGTGGGCGCGCCTGCGTGTGCATGAAGCTCATATAGATTTCATGAATGTATATACGTACGAATATGTTAAATTCTGTTTTCTTTCAAAACACCAATAAAGTACATACATTTATTAATCATCGGCCATTGGATAACAAACGTGCTAATTTTGACTCGAAGGTTGACAGAAAACCCCTACATGTTTTCATTAGCAACAAGGGATCTTTCATATGCACTTTACCACAGTCAGTATAGCACATACTACGATCTTTCATATAACAGTCGTGGGGCAACAATCCGAGAATGGGTCCACTTGGGTGGTTCTACGACGCAAGAACCCCAGGCGAGCTCTCTACCGACTGAGATCGATGCTACCCCCATGTTTAGGTATCCGCCCATGTATGTGTGTCTTAAACGAGGTAAGTAGGTATTTGCGCATGTGCGTGTACCACTGGACCCAACAAATGTGTTGTCACAATGCACCCACGACGCATTTTCAACTGAAGTGTGCGTGAATATGTGGATGGCAATCATGTACACATTTATACCCATGGTGAGAACGCATTGCACGGGCACAACATACAGAATTTCAGACATGGGTGCGTTCAGACAACCGATTTGTTTGGTTGATGGTAGGTACATGTGTTTGCATAACGTTTATCATTTTGTTGTGGCCTATAACCGGAACTACAATTACTCGTATTGAAATCCAAATGCTACTTAGGAAACCTCACTCTGGACATAATCCCCGAAGGCCATACATTCCTTCTTTCATAATTAGTGTGTTGGACGGGCATCGTTAACATGTGTAGTACTAACAATATGAGTGACCCTTCAATAGTGACTCTGAGTACACACACATATATATATATATATATATATATATATATATATACACAGACCAAAGACTAGATTAAAAAACAACTATAAATATTAATGGCGTCATCAGTCTGGTCTATTAACAGACGGAACAGAAAATAATATATTCTATACAGTAGTTAACCTAAACGACGCCAGTGTAAAAGGAACGCAGGTCCGTAGGAACAGTAGTCCTATCGGACCTCCATAGCTTAGGAACCATAGTCCTACCTGGACTTTCATTCCTGGTTTATTTTTAAGTTGTTTTTATCCTAGGACCTGCATTCCCAGGAGATTAAGTCCGGTCAGACAAATGTTCCTACGGACTTGCATTCCGTTTACACCGGGACTGTTTCCGTGCACTTTCAAAGGCAATGAGGCAATTTGAACAATACAAAACTATATATATATATACTCTTCAAACAAGTAGAGGAACTCTAATAAGAATTTACAATTGTGAACATTGTACGGTATATCTTAAATGACGATTTGGGTCAGAAGTGAATTTGAAAGTTGATGTTTTTTTTATCAGTAAATCGAAAATTCAAACAAATAAAATGACTAAAAACAAAACAATAACAACAGAATGAAAAAGATTGACAGAAATAATGTTCCATGGTGATCAATGGACCTTCCTGGAAATTGTCAAAATCGAGAATTACACCCAACGCACGTGTATGGGGCAACTGCGTGATGCATGTGCAAACTATGGAATGTATTTCGATGTGTTGATAAACAGACCTGAACGTTCTTTACTAGGATGTCTGTGGTCTAATAGTTGATATTAATATTTCAAGTTCATCTACTTTTTTTTAAAGAGTATATATATATAATAAAGAGAACTAAGACTAGATAAACTGTAAACATCGGTGGTGTCCCTAGTCCGCGCTGTTAACAGACGAAACGTAACACCACGTCTTTTACATATAATTAGTTATGTAGGGAAATACGAGTATCTCTCCAGCTGGCGCTACCTTATATAGTAAACTGTAAACATCGATGGTGTCCCTAGTCCGCGCTGTTAACAGACGAAACGTACAACCACGTCTTTTACATATAATTAATTATCTAGGGAAATACGAGTATCTCTCCAGCTGGCGCTACCTTATATAGTGGTAATTAGAAAAAAACTCTTTGCCGGAAACTTACCACTGAAGCTGAATGTCTGTGTCCAAAGAGTATACTAGCTGACACAAACTAACACCAGTCACTGCTTACCATGGTCAGTATTATTCTGTTTTGCTTCGTCATGAGTCACTTTATGATTTCGAATTAATACAATACTATACGGCTCCAGTCGGGTAACAAGGTCATGACCTGGACATATGAACCCTCTTGATCGTTAATGTAGCATACTCGTCTTTATAAACATCTACGATGCAAAATACAAGGTGGACAAACAACAGTGTTAATAATAAACCAGTGTGTTGTCTCTGCCGACAGTTATTGTTAACTGTTGCTATGCGTTTCTTTATAATGTATCTCACCACTATCGATTATACCTTTGTGATAATACAAATATAAAGCACTGACTAAATTATCAAAGGTAGTTACTCTATATTACCAGACCATAGGGCAATTTCACAAAACGTCTGTGACTAGTAGCTATACAGGGCATACATTTACAAGGGTTTTGCATCTATTTCTCGAAGAAAATTACAATATTACAGAAAATGTATCATTTTAAGGACAAAAGAAAATGAAATATGTGTATTTCTAACTATATTTGGTATACTATAATAGTAATAAGAATTGTGGTTTAGTCGTAGATTTACGTTTACGTGCAAAGCTACGTTAACGATGTTTTGTGAAATTGGGCCCAGCTGATAGCAGCCTTTTCATACGATTTAAGTAAATCAAATTCAAATTTCTCCATCTGCAACTGTAATAACCCAGCCTCCTTCACACATGGTGTCATTGAGGGAAGGCAAGTCTCGTTAAATATATGTAGCACATGCAGAGTAAACAATTCCCTGTAGCTAAGCAGATGTGGCATATGTCAGTTTGATATGTCATAATCATGATGTTCCCAATGTTCCCATTCCAATATTCCATAATCTTACTGTCAAATCTGTTCAGACACCAACATAATAAAATACAGAAAGGTGGTACTCTTTTTCATAGAACTAAATTCCCCTACTTGGCTGAAATAGAGGTGTGATCCCTTAATACTTAGTAAAACAAACCAGTTCAGTTACTACTGGATATATTAGCATGGCTTATTTAATGTGTCATTTCATTAAATTTCGATCATCTTTAATTGTAGTATGACGATTATTGTTTTGAAACATGAATTTTCTTTTTTCCGATATATCTAGCCTGTCACAAGCAACCAACATTACAGTCCGTCCCACACGGAACGCCTTTTATGTCATGGAATTTACTACAAGTTATTTGTTTCTGAGCCGATTATTTCCTAAACTGGACACACACATTTTTTAAATTTTTTTTGTCATTTCCAAAACACTTTTATTGTTCTTTTTAAGTTAAACCAAACTGAAATTATTCCACACCCCCCCCCCCCCCTCCCCCACACCCTCCTTCCCCCATGTTTGTAGAAGGATGGAATATATTAATTTTTATTGGTTTAAATGTTATGGCAGTGTTCATATTCCTCTTCATACAGTGACAGCCATATTGGATTTGGCCCTTTATTTAAACTTAATGCTGTAAATATTATATTAAATAGAGAAATAAATTAATAAATAATTACAAATTATATATAATATTATGACGCACATTTGAAATTAAGCACTGCAAATTTGTGCAAACCTTGCGAAAGGTAAAACAACAACTTTCTATATCGTAAATAAATAATTAATTAAAAATCCACTTTCTTAGGTAATAGTTTGTGAGAGATGCTACAGCCACAAGCTCGTGGTTCACACGCATGTTTATGGCCCATAGTCTGACTGCTATGTGGCGTGTAATAGATCTAGCCACGTATATAAACACCGTCGCCCGTAGACCCTTTCTTGTACTGGTATATCAGTGGATGCGTTGATCCTATTCGCTATGATCACACAAAGCAATATAGATATACCATACATAATATGTGTTACTCTACGCAAAGTAACAAACTAAAACTAAACATTGTTGCTGATAATTCCAGTCTGAATAATTATCTTGAGCACTTTAATCATCCAAGGTCAATTTTAAAGCAATAGGATTCCAAAAACTAGATATTGACTCACGGGGCCAGTGGTGATATATGCAGAACATCCTTTTTACTTGAATCTACCTTGTGCAGATATAAAATTTTCAAAATACTAATAGTTCTGTTACTGAGATTCAGTTGGATTTTTTTGAAAATGAAACGGACACAGAAGACTTTCTACAGCAGATGCATCTAAACAACGCCAACACTCCATAGATTACCAGCAAGATGAAACTGAAAATCACAAACCAGAGTTCACCCAGTGTGTACTGAAAATAGTTCAGTCTGTTGGTGGGCGGCTTGAGATGTCTGCCTCCATATTTCATCACATGTTCTATGGCGCTCGCCCCTCTCTCCGCCCCTGTTTCCGGTCTGTCCCTGAAGAGCTGAGACATCCGCCGCATATTGGAAGAAATGGACGAGTCGTTCAACACGGATTTTAAGGTTTGAACCATTTCCTCTGATGTGGCAGTTAGAATGTCCATAGTTGTCCCGATTCTGTGGTGGTTGACTTTAATGGCTGTTTGGAAGGCGTCTGCGTTCAAAGGTGTACATATGATAGGAACCGAATGGTATAAGGATTCGAAAAATCCATTTTTACCACAGTGAGACACAAACAGTCGAATCTTTGGATGGGCGAGAACGTCATTTTGTGGCAGCCATTTTACAATCCTGATATTGTCCGCTTGCGAGTTTCTGTTTGATTTTAAGATGATGTCGTATGGAAGTTGGTTCAAAGCAGACACTAATCGCTGGATGAACTCTGCGGACTCCAATTTCAGCATACTTCCAAACGAAACCAAAATGACTCCAGTCTTCGAGTTGTCGAAGTATGTCTTCAGGTCATTAGGTAGAAGTGATGGGGGGCGGACTGTCAACCCCCCTACCTGGACGAAGTTGGGGAAGGTAGCTTTAGGATAATCGGCAATGTAGTCAGAATTCTCGAGATACAGCATCGATTCTCGGAACAACGTCTCCGGGACAACGTTCGTGAACGGATCGCCATATTTGGTGAGATCTAACGGGCTTTTAAGTATTGGTGTCATCAAAGTCAAAATAAGGTAGTGCAGGCTGTTGAGAATTCTCTGTAAAGCTGTCATTTCGTTAGTGTACGGGCCAATTGGATGAGGGTAGGTGTAGGGCTGAAACACCTCTCCGCTGTCAAAACCGACAAAAGCGCTACCAACAGATACAGTAGGAACATCCATGTAGTACGGGACAAGATAATAGCAGTAGGCGATTGGGAGACCCTCCGTCATGGCTACGTCATATCCGGCCTCTTTCAACTGATCTAGTTGATCTCGGTTTGAGAGCTGGCTGTCACAAATACTGTTGATGGCAACGACTGCTTGCATGAGAGCCTGAAAAATACTCTTTTCTCTCGTGACTACGTTTCTCTCTATGGCACCAATTGCCGCTTGATAAACACCTTTGTTGGTTTCGCTCACATCATAGGTTACAAGTTGAATCTTAGAATTCTGAAAGCAGTGTCTTGTGTCGAAGAAGTTTGGAACATACGCTGACACGCTGTGACCCCTCTTGACCAGTTCGTTGCCAATGGCAGCCATTTCCAGACAGTGACTTGTCATTGGAGAAAACGTCATCAGAACTTTAGCCGTCAGGGCCATCTGAATAACGGCGAAAAGTATCAAAACCTGCATTGTGTTTGATGCTGAAATAGGAACGGAGAAACTATATTTAGTAACCATGTGTGTGTGCTGTTCGTGCCGTAACGCAGAGGTATCATTTTCGTGAAATATGTTCATAAGAGTGGCGAATACGTGATGCAGTCATCAGTATCTCACACAGGTTTAACGCATAAGCATTGATCAGTGCTATTCATAAATGCATACGTTTCCACTCTGTATAATTCTTAGTGTGATCATGGCTTAATAGTTTGAACACAATAGCTCTATACACTGATGCTAATATTTGATCAACAATTTGTTTTCTGTATTGTGCATTATGTGGCATTGGGCGTTTCCTTGAATTTCCACTCTTGAATTGTATGATTTAAAACAAATAAAATTAAAACGCTAACATTTAAAATAGAACAATGTAATAGCTCTATACGCCGTTTCTAAGATTTGACCAAAAGAAAAAAGTGTATTTTGTTGTTGTTGTTGTTGTTGTTTTATTGTGTGGCATTGGTTGTATCATTGATTTTATTTTGTGTTGCTTATCATTCCCGTTCCATTCAGGAATAGAATGATTTAAAACAAATAAAATGTTAATGCTAACATTAATCAAAATAAATGCATTCAGGTTCATTCACCTTTCAAACGTTCTTTCATACTTTGATTGACACACAATTGACATACAGTCTTGTATTAAACATTAAAGGGACATCTCTGAGTTTGCTGCATTGTAACATGTTTCCGACTAATAAAATATTTCTACGATTAAACTTGCATATTAAATATATTTTCTTGTTTAGAATATCAGTGTCTGTATTTTCAATGTGTTTCTGGTCGTCTTAATATTTGCAAGAAGCCCAAACTGGATTTTGTCTTCAAATAATTTTGTACGTACGAAAAAAACCTTTTTAGGAAATAAAATGAAATTTAACCTAGTACAAATAGTAGAACGAACAGAAACACGTTTTATATACAGCCACTAATATTTTATGCAGAAAAATGTATTTGATATGTAATTGCAATCGTTAAAAAGTCTTTGTTAGTCGATAACATCTTTAAAATTGCAGCAAACTCAGGAATGTCCCTTTAATACACATTTAATAGAAATTGTACATGCAGCCTGTTACAGATACACTATTATTGCTAGCCGTCGTGGTGTTTATTAGTGTTCTTCAAAAAACCACACAGTGTCTGTGGAGATGTCACCAACAATTACGAGTACTGAAGATCTTCTGTATTTAGGGAGCCTAAGTGTGACGTCGCGTTTGCAAGACGGCTATGCCAGACTAGAACTCCTACGAATTAATTTGGAAACGTCAAGAGACATACCATACAAAACAGAACAGAACAGAACTTTATAACGATCAGGCCGTTACACAACGGCACATGAGGAAAATACAATAACACTATTTTACAGGCACAAGACGGGCTTTACAGGAGATAACAATACATAGAATAATATAATGATAATATGCTGTACTGAGCAACAGAAGAAAGAAACGCGAATGTTATCCCCACCCCCGTAACATCCCACTCTTAAGGCCAATTAGCGGAAGAACTGCACGAACTGGCTACGAGATCAATAATTACGACAACGACTGTTCAGCAATGCATTGTCCTGTTACAGTGTCACTGACGACACTCCAATCACGGTATAGACCACGCTCTAGGTTCAGAAGACCAGACTTGACCACTCTACTTTCAACAGATAAATAGCCAATGCGTGGCTAACGAAAGGGTTTGACTATAAACAAAAGTATCATTGAAATTCTAATGATGCATATGATTTATTTTTTTCCGTGAGTATATACTGTCATGATGTCAGATGTATAGCAGACAGACATCATGTGTAAGGCCATCTGTTTAAACATCCCAACGACACTAAACTCACTAACCACCATATGTGTGCAACTAACAATAATTAAACGTTGGAACACTCACTACGAACACTCATTACAAAGCTGTGGAAACAACGCGGCCTATCTATTTATCTGCTACTGATGAGAGCTTAATTTGTTGTGGAAGTCAAAGAAACTATCATGTGTCATTCACAAGCGTATAATGTATTTACTGCCAACATAAAACGGTTGGTGCTTGTGAATCCAATGTGAACTATATAATGTTACGTGAGATTACCTCATATCTCCAAGGACCATGCCTGGTGCATAAAAGTCTTGTCTGAGGTTTGGTGTAGCAGTTCCATAGAAGCTCCGTGCCAAGCGACGTTACGGCTGTTTGACTGAAGAAAGGGTCGGAGTGTACAACCACGTACCTGATGTCCACAGAGGACAATATTGTTGGAGTAACATATTATTGAAGAGTCGCAGAACTGAAGCTTATTGAAGTCCAGTTATCTACCTGTCGTTTGAAAGTGCCGCAGAGCTGAACTGAGGGAACCGTCCTATCAGCCGAATGAATCTACATGATGATATCATTGAACATTTGTATAGAGAACATATAAAGTGAGTGTCGTAGTTTGAGCAGTGGTCAGTACAACAGATTGTTGTATTCAGTGTAAGTCACCTTGGTGACAGTTAGCTGTTTATGTATTAAATGATTACATGTTGATTTGTGTTGGTTTTGTTGTTTAGAGAAAGTCAGAAGTGATCATTCATTATAAACTGAAGTATTAGTTTAATCGTCTGCCATTTCTGCAGACTGGGGGCTCGTCGAACCATATTATATATATTTTCTTAGTAATTCACCACCTTCGCTGTTACAACGTCTGGAGACAGGCGTCCGTAACAATACATACTGCAATAAAACGATCTATGCCTTCTGATGACACAAACTACTTTAGAATTGATATCGCGTCAAGGCAAATGTATTAGAGAAACGAGTGATTTATTTATTTGTAACCATTATTCTCCATGTTATATATCTGTATCTGTATCTGTATCTGTATATATATATATATATATATATATATATATATATATAAAACCTCCAATTTGGGGGAACATGATAGAGATATTCGGGGTAAATGTGCTAACCTGAGACCTTTTGACCATATATTTCCATCATTTTACCCTCACAATTAGTTGTAATCCACGTAAAAAAAGCGTAATGAACAAACACCAATATGAAACAACTGACAAAACACGAATTACTACATAGAGGTGGTCTCCGGACTATTAATAGACGAAGCGTGGGGAAGGAAAACCCGTACACAAAATAAGCAGCTGATAAAAGCCTGTTCAGCCGACACAATGCAACAGTTTATATAAGTAAATTAGTAATACAACTGTGCTAAAAACTTACCAGAGTACCCGAATTTTCGTGTCCAAACTCTAGAATCGACCTATGATCAAATAATCTTAAGGTCAATAACAGATGACCTGTTCTGCTTAGTAAGTAATGTATTTAGGTTATCGTACTTTGGTAGTACTTTACGGTCCCTGTTGCGTGACGGCCGTGACCCCGATCGCTGAATGTTGTGCTTCGCTCTCGTCTTGTACCCTTTATAATATCTAATTCGTGTGTTGTCGATACGAACAGTTGTCGCTAAATATCGCCATGTTGCTGATTTGTTTGGTTGTGGGGGTTTTTAATTTTATACATCGTGAAACAAACCTGTCTACATTAGTGTGTAACAAGTGTGTGTAACATGGTGATTAACACGTTTTAATTCCATCAAGATTAACCCATATATAGTGAAAGGTATCACAAAGTGGGTATAGTATAGTTTATTTGCTTAAGCCTTGCGGCTCATGAACATAAACTATACGGCCCATGGACATAAACTATATATTAGACGTAAGATAGTCAATATTTAACAACTGAACGTTATATTTTTGACGTTCATGCGATGATAAGCACCAAAACCGTTTTACACACTGTTTGAATGGCGCAGCGCGTTAGCGCGAAGCCGTTCATACATTAGTGTGTAATATAATATATAAAAATATGATGTTCCATTCTTATAATTCCAAATGCATTAATATTGCCATTATACAAAACTATAATTTAAAAAAATCGAACTCTATTCCACAATGATTTACAACTGTATCAATACAAAAATAAGGGAATTCCCTTAGAAAGTTACATTCATTTTTTCCGTCAAATCTCCGATTTATTATAATGATTTACATAAGGTTTTATAAATTTTAATTTTCTGAATCAAATGTGGATAAAAAGTTATAAATTTAAAATAACTGATCATCAACTGATAACGCAAACAGGTTTTTTTTCTTCAAAAATAGCAAACGATAATTAATTAAGAATTGAACAATCTGTATACTTAAATCGAAAACTTGTGGTAAAGCGGTTAGAGTATGAATTTTGAACTAATTAACATAAGGGAGCGTCAAATTATTTAGAAGATTTATCAGTTACTATATTAAACTTTCAGTTGTCAAAAGCTGAATTAGTGAAACGTGAATGTGAAGACTTGAAAGGGATAAAGTTGTTTTAGTGTTACCGTGTTTGTGTGATTTGTGTGATATTATTCTCGGAAAGGACAGGTTGCGTAATTGTGCAAAAAGACGTATGTGCTTTCGGGCGTGCAACTTGTCGATTTGGTGTTTTTGTCAAATGTGACAGAGCTGCGTTCAAGTCTCTCTTTTGATTTGTTGAGAATTGTCTGCTATAACTTGTAATAGAAGCCTCGTTTTTCTGTCCTGTCATATATACATGTATATTATGTGTCTCAGTTCAAAACCGGAGTCATTTAAAGGAACATTTCTGAGTTTGCTGTAACTTTTAATATGTCATCGACTAACAGAGCCTTTTTAACGATTGTAATTACATATCAAATATATGTGTCTGCATGAAATATTAGTGGCTGTATACTAAACGTGTTTCTGATCGTTCTAATGTTTGTACTAGGTTAAATTTCAACATATTTCCTAAACTCTAATTTTTTCGTATGTACAAAATTATTTGAAGACAAAATCCAATTTGGGCTTCTTACAAATATTAAGACGACCAGAAACACATTGAATATACAGACACTGATATTCTAAACAAGAAAATATGTTTAATATGTAAGTTTAATCGTAGAAATATTTTATTAGTCAGAAACATCTTACAATGCAGCAAACTCAGGAATGTCCCTTTAAAGCCTGAATTATCACTATCACTCACAGTGCAGACGATATTGGGATAAAAATAGAAACGATGTGATTCCGTTGCTGACGTAATTGATAAAAAGTAGTTCCGGTAATAGCATGTCGTTTTTATTTGTGTACCGAAAAAGTGCAGTTTTCACGTTCATAAAAAAGAATGTTAACCAATCCAGACGCCTATTACAAAACAGCAATTATAAAATGAAATTATTGTAATATGTAGGCCTACTGCATTTTATGTCTGTATCGTGACGTCATGGCCGTACTCTCAGCTGATTAAATGTGTATTACTTCCTGTTAGGTACTACCATTGATTTTTTAATGACGTAATGAACA
>NC_054712.1:43957985-44017486 GCF_016097555.1 Gigantopelta aegis | reverse complement strand
CTCTCTCTCTCTCTCTCTCTCTCTCTCTCTCTCTCTTCGCTCTTCTCTCTGTATACCTCTCTCCCGTTATCTTTCACCCTTCACTCTTTATCTTTATCTGTCCACTGCCTCACCCCCCCCCCCCCCCCCATCTCTCTCCCGTGTCTCTTTTTTTCTTTCTCTCACCCAAATGTGATTCCTATCCATTCGTCCATTCATTCATTTGTTGATTCGTTTCATTCATTAATTCATTGAACAATTCGTTTACTCTTATTAACACACGCACGTGTACACATATACTCATATTACATATAATTCGATTTGAAATAATCACAATATGGAACCTATAATAATCTCTCTCTCTCTCTCTCTCTCTCTCTCTCTCTCTCTCTCTCTCTCTCTCTCTCTCTCTCTCTCTCTCTCTCTCTCTCTCTCTCTCTCTCTCTCTCTCTCTCTCACTCTCTCTCTCTCCCACCCTACTTCTCATCACTCTAATAAAAGGGACAAACGTGAGTGGGTTTTAAACTGTAACCTGAGAAACACGTTCGTTTACAGTGAACCACTATCAAAAACTGTTTTAATACGCCTTTTTTTGTTAGCGTTGTCATGTGAAGTATCTTAGACAGCAAGTCTGTATAGAAATGATTTTTTTTTAATCTCATTATCATGGTGGGTTTGTATGCTGTGTATTTCACATTGATATTTAATCTCTAATTCACAGACCCGAGACTGCCAGATACAGTTTGCCATTTGACCCTTATTTAACTACTTGTTTATTTGAGGAACTAGAAAACGATTTGTTTTCTTTAACGACATCATTAGAGCACACTGATTTATTAATCATCAACTATTGAATGTCAAACATTTGGTAATTTTGACATATTTTCTTAGAAAGGAAACCCGCTATATTTTTGTATCCAGGTCAGGTCAGAGTGTGAGCAAGCTGTTGTAGCGCACGCCTGTCATGGGCGCATGTGTCATCCTTGTCCGGTTCCTCCGCCCAGGACAGATTTTTGCATTAGCAGAAAGGGTTCTTTTATATGCAACATCTCACAGACACGATGGCACATACCACGACCTTTGATATAACAGTCGTGGTGCACTGGCTGGAACAAGAAGTAGCCTGATGGGTCTACCGACGGGGATCGATCCTAGACCGACCGCTCATCGGGCGAGCGCTTTATCACTGGCTACGTCCCACCCCGTTTAGAGGAACTAGAATCCGGTGCTGGGACCGGCGTCGGTGGCGTCGTGGTTAGGCCATCGGTCTACAGGCTGGTAGGTACTGGGTTCGGATCCCAGTCGAGGCATGGGATTTTTAATCCAGATACCGACTCCAAACCCTGAGTGAGTGCTCCGTAAGGCTCAATGGGTAGGTGTAAGCCACTTGCACCGACCAGTGATCCATAACTGGTTCAACAAAGGCCATGGTTTGTGCTATCCTGCGTGTGGGAAGCGCAAATAAAAGATCCCTTGCTGCTAATCGGAAAGAGTAGCCCATGTAGTGGCGACAACGGGTTTCCTCTCAAAATCTGTCTGGTCCTTAACCATATGTCTGACGCCATATAACCGTAAATAAAATGTGTTGAGTGCGTCGTTAAATAAAACATTTCTTTCTTTCTTTCTTTCCGGTGGTGGGGGTACTGGCACCTCTCTGACCTACGTATTAACTCAGTCGACGATTCATTCAATGTCGTCGAGTTTGTACATCAAGAAAAAAATTGTTTTGTTTAACGACACCACCAGAGCACATTGACTTATTACTATGTTCAGTGTTGGGGCGGGATCTAGCTCAGACGAAGGGACGTTCGTCGGAGGTGCTTGAGTCATTGGATTAAACCACCTTAGTGGATCCATTTTCTGACTGTTTCCCCTACCCCGTCCAATCAGTGTCACAGACTGGTATTTTAAAAGCCGTTGAATGTGCTGCCCTGTCTGTGAGAAAGTTGATATAAAATATCCCTTGCTGTTAATGGGAAAAAGTAACGGGTTTCCTGTAAGACTGTGATTACAAATTACCAAATAGTCAACGATTAATAAATCAATGTGCTCCAGTGGGAGTCATTGAACAATACAAGCTTCAACTGTTAATGTTTTGTCTGTCTATGTGATTGTCTCTGGCTCATCCCTCCTCCCCCCCCTCTCTCTCTCTCTCTCTCTCTCTCTCTCTCTCTCTCTCTCTCTCTCTCTCTCTCTCCCTGTCTCCCTCTCCCTGTCTCTCTCTGTCTGTCTCTCTCTCTGTCTGTCTCTCTCTCTCTCTCTCTCTCTCTCTCTCTCTCTCTCTCTCTCTCCCTGTCTCTCTCCCTCTCCCTGTCTCTCTCTCCCTGTCTCTCTCTCTCTCTCTCTCTCTCTCTCTCTCTCTCTCTCTCTCTCTCTCTCTCTCTCTCTCTCTCTCTCTCTCTCTCCCTGTCTCCCTCTCCCTGTCTCTCTCTGTCTCTCTCTCTCTCTCTCTCTCTCTCTCTCTCTCTCTCTCTCTCTCTCTCTCTCTCTCTCTCTCTCTCTCTCTCTCTCTCTCTCTCTCCCAATCATGGACTTTCCCTCTGGTTGTGCGGTATTCCTATTTGTGAAATTATTATCATTATTATTATTATTGTTGTTGTTTTCACATTCACTGATATTCTGTTTTTCGGAGATATATGGAATAATCCTCAAAACCAAATACATACATGTCAAAATGTCCTCACTTCCTGTTTCGTGCCTCCATATTGGGAACATGACGGGCTCAGCGACTTCTCGAACTACGAGCAATTACTCTGTCACTGGAAAGTGAATGTCTTATAAGGAAGCGCTAATAAGTCCCCATCAACTGAAATGAGCTTAATAAATGACAGCTATTTCGGCCCGCAATCATGGTGGGTATAAACAGAGGTTCACTATTTGTTATTGAGATATTTAACGACAACGGGACACCGTTATCATATAGAAAGTCGTGTGAGGCGATTTCCAAAAACCAGAGATGATGGTGGGCATTTCGGCATCCACCGCTTCGCTTCGTGATTAAATGTCTTTGTCAAAGTCGATACCGGCCAATATACATATATTGTATTTATTCATTTATGTTATTTATTTTATTTATTCATTCTTTTATCTATTCGTTCATTCATTCATTCAATCATTAATTCATTCAATGAGTAAATAATTAATTAATTAAGATGTGTGCCCAGGCAGCGTGCTTGAACCGTAATTGGATATAAGTACGGAACAAAATTAAAATTAATGACTGATTTTCCAAATAGCTCCACGGCTAAGTAAGGGAAACATATTATCTTATTTCGCCTGTAATATTTTCATATACTTTCCTTTTGTGACACCCAGTTGCCGCAAATGTTTGTTCCATTTACCATAGTTTGACACACAATAGCCGATGTATTTTTCGTGCTGGGGTGTCGTTAAACATTCATTCATTCATTCATTCCCAGTAGCCGATTTGTACGTTATTTTGCCTGCTTACTAATGTACATGTTAATAGCCCAGACTATAAACACCAGAGGGTGTTTGATACATTGTCTCAGTGCCTATGAAATTGAACAAAGCTGGCTTTGTGTGATTTAGGCTAACCTTCGCGTAACAAATACTCTTCTAGACCACTCCGTGCATTGGTGCATGGTCTTATGAAGGGTGTAATGTGAGAATGATACTAGCGATCCGGAACATTTTTACCTATCGATGTCATCACATGACTAAACAAAACAGATGAGGTTGTTTTGTCTGACAATCGGTCGAGTCATTTTCAAAGTAAGCAGTGGTTGCTATTAACGTATATAAAGTTAAAGTGTGTTTTGTTTAACGACATCACTAGTTTATATAAGAAAATAAGAAGAATTCAGCAAAGCAGGTAGGTAAACATACAAGAAAAACAAAATAGAGACATATAACATGTTAAAACACACACACACACACACACACACACACACACACACGCACACACACACGCAGGCACGCACGCACGCACTATATATACACGGATATGATTGGATAGCACATACCATGACATTTTATATATCAGTCGTGGCGCTGGGGCTAGAATGAGAAATAGTCCAAATGGGCCCACCGACGAGAATCGATCCAAAAGCGATCTTGCATTAGACCAGCATTTTACCACGGGGCTACGTCTCGGAGAAAATGTATTGAATTGAATGCCTACGACACCGTACTTGAACCTTACTGATCGAAAGGTAAGAACATTAAAATTAATACATTGCCTCTTCCTATTTCAGCATCAAACAAAATGCAGATTTTGATACTATTCGCAGTTATCCAGATGACGCTAACTGCCAAAATGTTCACCGATGACAAGTCACTGTCTGGAAATGGCTGCCATTGGCAACGAACTGGTCAAGAGAGGTCACAGCGTGTCAGCGTATGTTCCAAATTTCTTCGACACAAGATACTGTTTTGAGAATTCGAAGATACAACTTGTAACCTATGATGTCAGTGAGAACAACAAAGGAGTTTATCAATCAGCAATGAGACTCATGGAGAGGAATGCAATCACGAGGGAGAAACATATCGCTAGGGTGCTTCTGGACATATTCGAGGCCATCCACCGTCTCTGTGATAGCCAGCTGTTGAACCGAAATCAACTAGACCTGCTAAAACAGACCGGGTATGACATTGTAATGACGGAGGGCGTCCCATTCGGCCAGTGCTACTACCTTCTTGCGTTCTACTTAGACGTTCCCACTGTGTCTGTTGCAAGTGGTTTTCTTGGTTTTGACAGTGGAGAGGTGTTTCAGCCGTACACCTACCCACATCCAATTGGCTCTTACACCAATGAAATGACGGCTTTACAGAGAAAACTTAACAGCTTACACCACATTATACTAACCTACTTCATAAATATATTTAAACGTCCGTTTGATGTTTCTAAATATGGCGAACCTTTCACGGACGTTGTCACGGAGACGCTGATGCGAGCATCGTCGTTGTATCTCGAGAATTCTGATTACATTGCTGATTACCCGAAAGCTACCTTCCCCAACTTCGTCCAGGTAGGTGGGTTGACAGCACGTCTCCCATCATCTTTACCAAAGGACCTGAAGACCTACCTAGACAACTCGAAGACTGGTGTGATTCTGGTGTCGTTTGGAAGTATACTGAAACTTGAATCTGCGGAGCCCATCAAACGATTAGTCTTTGCTCTGAATCAACTTCCATATGACGTTATTTTAAAATCAAACAGAAACTCGCAAGAGGGCAATGTGAAGATTCTAGACTGGTTGCCACAAAACGACGTGCTTGCACATCCAAACATTCGACTGTTTGTGTCTCACTGTGGTAAAAATGGATTTTTCGAATCCTTATACCATTCTGTTCCCATCATATGCACACCTTTGAACGCCGACGCCTTTCAAACGGCAATTAAAGCCAAACATCACAGAATCGGGACAACTATGGACATTCTAACGTCCACTACAGAGGAAATGGTTCAAACCTTAAAATCTGTGTTGAACGACTCATCCATTTATTCCAATATGCGACGGATGTCTCAGCTCTTCAGGGACAGACCGGAAACAGGGGCGGAGAGAGGAGCGAGCGCCATAGAGCACGTGGTCAAATATGGGGACAAACATCTTAAACCGCCCACCAACAGACTGAACTATTTTCAGTACACACTGGGTGAACTCTGGTTTGTGATTTTCAGTTTCCTGTCTCTGCTAATCTATGGCGTGGTGGCACTGTTTAAATGCATCTTCTGTAACAAGGCTTCTGAGTCGGTGTCGTCTGACAAAAAATCTAACTGAATCTCAACGATGGAATAATTAGCTTTTTGAAAATCGTGTATCTGCACAAGGTAGAGCCACAGTGAAATTTTGAAAATATGATGACAGTTCCGTTGAGACCAGATAACCGTAATTAAAATGCTTCGAAACGTTTAAAGTTTATGTTGTTTAACGACTGCACTAGATGACATTGGATATCAAACATTCGGTAATTTCGACATATAGTCTTAGAGAAGAAACCCGCTATATGTTCCCGCTATATGAGCATATATGGATATTAAATCTAAATGGTGGTGGTGTTGTTGTTTTGTTTAGTTTTTTGTTGTTTTTGTTTTGTTTTTTAAGGAAAAACTAAATAGCTGAGGCAATGAACTTAACAAATTTGCCAGCCTCGGTGGCGTCGTGGTTAGGCCATAGGTCTACAGGCTGATAGGTATTGGGTTCGGATCCCAGTCGAGGCATGGGATTTTTAATCCAAATACCGACTCCAAACCCCAAGTGAGTGCTCCGCAAGACTCAATGGATAGGTGTAAACCACTTGCACCAACTAGTGATCCATAACTGGTTCAACAAAGGCCATGGTTTGTGCTATCCTGCCTACGGGAAGCTCAAATAAAAGATCCCTTGCTGTAAAAGAGTAGCCTATGTGGCGACAGCGGGTCTCCTCTAAAAAAACAATGTCAGAATGACCATATGTTTGACGTCCAATAGCCGATGATAAGATAAAAAAATCAATGTGCTCTAGTGGCGTCGTTAAATAAAACAAACTTTACTCTTTTTTTAATAACAAATTTGTACCAGTTGTTATACAAGGTATGTCCCCACCGGCACCGGCCTCCAAATATGAAGACTATGCATTGTTCCCCCATCTAGTTCGCCGAATGGTTAAGGTCGCGTGCTGCCATATGTCATGCGAATCAGTGTAGTAGGTTCGAATCGTGCCAATGGACACTTTACGTTTATAAATATTGTTTTAAAATATTACACAACCGATCTCTCAATTTGTTGGTGTCTTCAGACGGCTATGAAATATTATTGTTCAATATAGTATGCATTTGTGAAATACTTAAACGGTGTCTTAAATATAGGGACATCGCATGTGTGTTATGTTTAAAGAATCAACAGTTAACCATTCCATTACATGTATACAAACCCAACTACGTGCCAGAAACGTACCAGTGTGGTCGGAGTAAAAAAGGGCTATCCACCTCAATTAAACTAACATCTGTCACGGCTTTCTCTGAGGTCCATGTGACCGTTTATCAACCAGAGCCTCATCTGTTTTGCTTCGTCATCAATGACTTTAGGATTTCGAATTACATCTGGTAATTATGACTCGTAGTCATCAAATGAAACCCGCTAAATGTTTCCTGATACAGCAAAGAATCTTTTATATGCACTTTCCCACAGACAGGAAAGCACATACCTTTGACCAGTTGCCGCGCACTGGTTGGAACGAGAGAAAAAACGAATCTGTTGAATGGATCCACCGAGGTGGTTCGATCCTGCGAGGCAAGCACCTCAGGCGAGCACTCAACCGACTGAGCTAAATACTGCCCACGCACCCCCCATCTCCTACTAATGTAAAATACAAGCACAAAATATAGTGTTACTATACAAGTGTGTAATCGCTGCCAACAGTTGTCGCAAAATGTCTTTAACTATTAACGGGGCGAAAATAGCTCTGTGGTAAAGTGCTCGCCCGATGCGCAGTCGGTGTAGTATCGATCCCTATCGATGGGATTATTGGGCTATTTGTCGTTCCAGCTAGTATACCAATACTGGTTTATCAAAGGCCGTGGTATGTGCTATCCTGTATGTCGGATGATGCATACAAAAGATGCCTTGCAACTAAAATGCTTTCCTCTCTAAGACTATATGTCATCTCAGACGACACCGGTCATTTATCATGTCAAACGATTTGTTTCCGTGATTACCTTATTTCGGAACATTTTCGTGAAACAAATCGATGAGCTCCTAGTCGCTGTGGGGCCCTAGGCTTCAGCCTAGTCAGTCTTAAGGATAATACGACCCTGTCCCCACCCGTTACTTAGGTCATGGCTGGCATGCTCTGTCATTCTACAATGATAAGAAATCCACAGTAAATATGTACGCCCATACGAAATGGGTGAGGCTATTTTTGTTTGTTTATTATTGACAACAACTACAAAAAAGAAAGTTTTTATTTAATGACGCACTCAACACACAGAATTTACGGTTATATGGCGTCAGACATGGTTTAGGACCACACAGATATTGAGAGAGGAAATCCACTGTCGCCACTTGATGGGCTACTCTTTTCGATTAGCAGCAAGGGATCTTTTATATGCACCATCCCACAGACAGGATAGTACATACCACGGACTTTGATATACCAGTCGTAAATGGTGCACTGGCTGGAACGAGAAATAGCCCGATGGGCCCACCGACGGGGATCAATCCAACACCGACCGCGCATCGAGCGAGCGCTGTACCACTGGGCTACGTCTCGCCCCTTGACAACAACTATAGTAGTGTCGGAAATAGAATAAAAATTATTTTCGTCAATTATTTCTTTCATATTAAACTGACAAGTAAATATTTTGTAAATAGCTATTTAATGATACTCTACCTAATTTAGCATTTACTTGTTTGGGCTCTCGTTGATGTACAAGGTGGTGTTTACTCTTGAAACTGAAATAACGATGTCAGTAAACAGATTTGTGACCTTTATTGGAACAGACTATAACACATTTTGATGATATGTGTCAATTTCATTACCTTAAACAAACGTTTAATTTAAAACTGCAAGTTAACTGATTATTTTGAATTGCAGCATAAATTATTAATTATGACTAGCATATTTAGTAAATATGCATGTAAATTCAATATACATGTAAGTACATTATAAATTTACACAATCGTGCAACCACTTAAAAGTGCAAAATTAGAAGTTATATGTTAGCATCTGTTTGTGATAAAGTATAACCGTAAATAAAATGTGTTGTGTGCGTCGTTAAATAAAACATTTCTTTCTGTTTGTGATAAAGATTCTTCAATAAAAATGTATTTTCTACTAGTATATAAAATTATTTCCTATAATCATTTATGGGCATGTAGTTAAAGGTGTAGTCTTTAAATGTTAAAGCAAAATTTAATAAAAACATGATTTGCAATAGCTGTCATTATGCAACTTTGAGATAGCACCTTTAATACCAATGTAATAGATCACAAACTCTGAATGGTTCTTCACAGTTTTGCTAAACAATTATTTATAAATGTTTACAAATATTTTGCTTTGGAGAGGGATAGGGGTAACCCGTCATCAAAAACAGTCCCTCACATATTGTAACAAAAATGAAATTGACACATGTTGACCGAAATTGGTTATAGTCTGTTCCAATAAACTGCACAAATCACCTGTTTACGGACATCATTATTTTAATTTCAAAAGTAAACACCACCTTGTACATTAATGAGAGCCAAAACAAGTAAATGCTAAATTAGGTAGACTATCATTAAATATATTTTTACAAAATATTTACTTGTCTGTTTAATATGTAAAAAAATCATTTTCATTTTATTTCCGACAGTACTTTAGTATCCAATGTTCGTGGAAAAGGAGCGATTCATCATAGAATTAGGAATTAGGTATTCGGTATGGCAACGGGGATTCCAGTTGAGTTGGTTTCCAGAGTGCTTAGTTAAGTCACTAACACCGGCCTCGGTGGTGTCGTGGTTAAGCCATCGCGCATAAGGTTGGTTGGTACTGGGTTCTTCGCAGCCCGGTACCGGCTCCCACCCATAGCGTGTTTTAACGACTCAATTGGTAGGTGTACCACTACACCCTCTTCTTTCTCACTAACCTCTAACCACTAACAACGAACTAACTGTCCTTAACAGACAGATCAGATAGCTGAGATGTGTGCCCAGGACAGCGTGCTTGAACGTTAATTGGATATACGCAAAAAAATAAGTTGAAATGAAAAATGAAAAATCAAGTCTGGATTATGAGAGTAGTCTATATGGATGTGCTAAATCACTAACAGCAGTATTACAGAACATACTTGTAGACATTCTTAAACAGCTGCTTACCCTTTTGAGCTGTAATCCCCGTATGCCACTGCACCACTACTATAGTCCGGTGTAGCAAAACAGAAAAGAAAAAGTCTTCATTAAAAATAATGAAAAATTGCATTCTCAGGGTTTAATTTTTATAGTGCTACATTTATTTATAAAAAGTGGTGCCCCCCCCCCCCCCCCCCCCCCCCCCCCCCCCCCCCCCCCCTAGAATTTTGATCCGGATACGGCCCTGAAGAAACGTCGGGCAATGACGGTACACCTACCCATTGGGTCGTTAAAAGTCGATCTTGGTGGGAGCCAGTACCGATATGCGAACCCAGTATTTATCAGCCTTAAGTTCAAAGCCTTACCCACTACACCGCAGAGGCCAGCGTGTTTTGAATGGAGGTGTTTTTACATCCGTTGTATCGTATATAGACCTACATAACGTGTCAAGTGATGTAACCATTGAGGTCATGGTGAAACTGCTGTGTCATCCAGAGTTGTACAGTACTGAGGCGGGACGTAGCCCAGCGGTAAAGCGCTCGACTGATGCGCGATCGGATTGGTATCGATTCCCGTCAGTTGGCCCATTTGGCCTATTTCTCGGTCCAGCCAGTGCACCACAACTTTTGCCTTTGAGTTTATTAAAACTGTAGTTGAGTTTGCATTTTGCATAGGTATGAGATGGTATAACGGGAGTAAGGCGAGCATGCTGCTTTAACGACGCAGACCATTCATCTGTCGAGGTCATGCGAGGGTCACCCGACTGAAGCTGTACCCGTATAGTACTAATATGGAATTCTAAAGTCATTCATAACAAAGCGAAACATCGACCTCACGAAAAACAGATACCGAGCATAGTTCATTTGTCCTGGATACCCTCTTTGCACACCGACATTCGGCTGCACTGGTAAGTTTCTTGCAGGTAGTTGTTTTTCTGTTATGTGTACTGTTATATAGCGCTAGCTTAAGGATAACGTCTTATTCAAAGTTAAAGTGGGTTTTGTTTAACGGCACCACCAAACAACATTAATATATTAATATAATCGGCTTATGGATGTCAAACATTTTGGCAATTTTTGACACATAGTCTGTAGTGTTGTCGATACGCATGTTTTATTATCAGTTGTCCGAGTTTTTGTGTACTCGCCTTGTACTATTTAGTCTAGTATTAAAGGGACATACCCTAGTTTCAACCCGTGAAAATTAACACTAAGTTTAGTTAGTTTACAAACCGGTAACACATTTGGATAAAGTTACAACTGAGTGAAACATGAGTCTGTGACTTTGAAATGTTGAAATACCATCTAAAACAGACTAAAACTCGACTCCATAACTGTTACTTCTCAGACGCACGTGCGTTTTCAAAAATATAAGAAATGCTTTTTGTGACATTAAAAACACCAGGATGACCATAAACGCTTCGAAAGTACGGAAATGGATACTCTAAACAATAAGATCTAAGTAAAGTATGATTTCAGTTATCAAAAAAAAAAGAAAAAAAAAAGGACTCTAATAGTACAAAATGTCTTAGTGTTTAAAAACTAGAGTATGTTCCTTTAATTAAAAAAAAAAAAAAGAAGAAAAAAAGTCTAGAAAAATGGCTGTCTATATAACCAGTTGCCTCGTGTCGTATCTCCTGTCAGGAACATTATATATCCTTAGAAAGGAAACCCGTTTCATTAGCAGCAGTACCGATCATTCATATCTTGAGGTCATAAGAGGGTCACCTGACTGCTGGAGCTGTATAGTATTATAGTAATTCTAAAGCCTAAAGCCAGATAAGGCTGTGTTGAATGATACACGGTCACATCGACATGAGGGACCGCTGTGGCCAATTTTAGTTTATTTGAGCCAGGAACCCTCTTTGCGTAGTTGTGTTTGTACACAGGTCATGGATAATACACGTTAACTGTCGATTCCTGAAAAAAGTAATGCACATGCGATATCCCTATTCCTGTTTAAAAAAAAAATGCCATTCTTACTAATTTTGATGAAAAAAAAACAAACTTTGATATAACTTAAAAGCTACATTACGGAATGGCTAATCACAAGCAAGCCGTGGACTGTTTGTAATGAGACACATCATCGGAATCCTTGTTTAGAAACAAACTTCAGCTTCTTTCCCAACATATATATATATATATATATATATATATATATATATATATATATATATATATATATATATATATATATATATATATAATATATTATATATATTATATATATATATATATATAAGTAAGTTGAATTCTAACCCCCAATAATATAGTTGGGGGCCGGGGTCATGTTGGGTACATTTGATAAAAAATCGTTTTGCAAAGTTTCACGATTATGTTGTGATCCCATCACCACAAGAAATAAAACTAATGCGGGTATATTAAATATAATTTGTTCCGTTCCTATTTCAGAATGAAACACAATGCAGATTTTGATATTTTTCGCCGGGATCCAGGTGTCGATGACTGCTAAAATTCTAATGACGTTTTCTCCAGTGACAAGTCACTGTCTGGAAATGGCTACCATTGGCAACGAGCTGGTCAAGAGAGGTCACAGCGTGGCAGCGTACGTTCCTGAAGATTTCGATACAAGATATTGTTTACAAAATTCGAAGATACAACGTATAACGTTTGACGTGATCGAGCACACCAAGTCTCTTTATAAAGAGACACACAGTGCCATAGTGCGAAATATAGTGACAAGGGAAAAAAGCATGTCTCGAAGTCTTCTGGACATATTCGTGGTGATTAACAGTATCTGTGACAGCCAACTCTCAAACCGGGATCAACTAGATCAGTTGAAAGAGGCCGGATATGACGTAGTAATGACGGAGGGTCTCCCATTCGCCCACTGCTACTATCTTGTTCCGTATTACCTGGGTGTCCCTACGGTGTCCGTTTCTAGCGGGTTTTTCGGTTTTGACAGCGGGGAGGTTTTCCAGCCATACACCTACCCTCATCCACTTGGATCGTACACCAACGAAATGACGACTTTACAAAGAATATTGAACAGCTTCCACTACATTCTTCTAACTGTCATGCTGCAAATCTTTAAGCCTCCGTTTGACCTCACTAAATATGGCGAACCTTTCACGGACGTTGTCCCGGAGACACTGATCCGAGAATCGTCGTTGTATCTCGAGAATTCTGACTATATTGCTGATTATCCGAAAGCTACCTTCCCCAACTTCGTCCAGGTAGGGGGGTTGACAGCTCGCCCCCCAGCACCTCTACATAATGATCTGAAGACATACCTCGACAACTCTACAACTGGAGTCATTCTCGTTTCGTTTGGAAGTGTGTTGAAACTTGAATCTTCTGAGCTCGTCCAGCGATTAATATCTGCTTTGAATCAACTGTCCTATGACGTGATATTCAAACTAGACAGAAACTCGCAAGAGGGTAATATCAGGATTGTAGACTGGTTGCCACAAAATGACGTCCTCGCCCATTCAAACATTCGACTGTTTGTGTCTCACTGTGGTAAAAATGGATTTTTCGAATCCTTATACCATGCTGTTCCCATCATATGCACACCTTTGAACGCCGACGCCTTCCAAACAGCTATTAAAGTCAAACACCACAGAATCGGGACAGCTATGGACATTCTAACTGCCACATCAGAGGAAATGGTTCAAACCTTAAAATCCGTGTTGAACGACTCTTCTTTTTATTCCAATATGCGGCGAATGTCTCAGCTCTTCAGGGACAGACCGGAAACAGGGGCGGAGAGAGGGGCGAGCGCCATAGAACACGTGATCAAGTATGGGGACAAACATCTTAAGCCACCCACCAAAACACTGAACTATTTTCAGTACACACTGGGTGAACTCTGGTTTGTAATATTCACTTTCGCCTTGCTGGTAATCTATGGAGTGTTGGCGCTGTTTAGATGCATCTGCTGTAGAAAGTCTTCTGTGTCGGTGTCAGTTACTAAAAAATCCAATTGAATCTAAACGATGTTTTCAACATCGTATATATGCACAAGCTGTAGTCACAAGAACGGTTTGCAAATATTTAGACTGACCGTAAATCGTATCTTAGCACATGGTAGTGCCAAAAGGACGTTTAGCAAATATCATGATTGCTCTCTTGAACTGTGCGAACTGGAATCGGTAACGCAATTACTTAGATGTAAACACGGCGAGCGCCTGCGTGATGACATCAAAGGGGTGTTATGGACACATAGCTGCCTAGCTGCTTTAGATTATACCTGGATGATACAGCGTATTTGTGAAAATGTCATTTCATTCGATATGCTTGACATTTAGATTTAAAAGCAAGAACGAAATAAAGTAATACTAATAACAATAAACCATTTCAGCTAAATGGAGTGTATTTGAGTCTGGAGACGGGAACAAAATGTGTGATTCCTGAGTCTGTGGTGATGAAACTTTTAAAGTCTAGACTAAATATGCAATGACGCCAATGACGTTACACGCGTACAGTTTGAATGGGGTTGGCATACCGTTAAAGTATCAGACTCTATTAGAGTCTACCGGCCTCGGTGGCGTCGTGGTTAGGCCATCGGTTAACAGGCTGGTAGGTACTGGGTTCGGATCCCAGTCGAGGCATGGGATTTTTAATCCAGATACCGACTCCAAACCCTGAGTGAGTGCTCCGCAAGGCTCAATGGGTAGGTGTAAACCACTTGCTCCGACCAGTGATCCATAACTGGTTCAACAAAGGCCATGGTTTGTGCTATCCTGCCTGTGGGAAGCGCAAATAAAAGATCCCTTGCTGCTAATCGGAAAGAGTAGCCCATGAAGTGGCGACAGCGGGTTTCCTCTCAAAATCTGTGTGGTCCTTAACCATATGTCTGACGCCATATAACCGTAAATAAAATGTGTTGAGTGCGTCGTTAAATAAAACATTTCTTTCTTTCTTTCTATTAGAGTCTAGACTGTGAACCGGTTTAGAAACATGTGGCCTTGTCATAAAATAGATGTGAAGTTATAGTTGACGGGTATAATGATCAGAGTCCGCCGACAGTATTTCAACTGGGCGCGGGGGTGGGGTGAATGTCTGTGGATGAAAATACATCTATATGTGGGCCCAAACCTCTTGGGATCGGGGGAGGAGGGGGGGGGGGGGCATGCTTCACCGATTTGTTTTTCAAGTGTTAAAATACGACATTTCATGCCTTCAGAACATAGTAACAAGGAAAAGTGTATGGTGTGTCATGATATCTGCGGTCACCTATTCCACAGCCCTTACTATAGGTGTCCTTATTAACGCTACTAACTCCCTCGATATTGAAGGTGCCCTTTTTTAAATGTTGCAGCTGATCAGTAATGTAAAGGAAAATGAAGCTAAACTAATTAATAATATTTAATTTAATTTGTGTGCGTTGGGTTTTTAAAAATAATTATTTAATGTTTTACAAATTTATATTGAAACTTTATTAGTAACGTTAGTGATAGTGTTACGTTTTTAAAACAATGTTCTAATTTACTTCCTGCTAAACTATGTATAATAGTAACTGTTTTCAGCCAGTCAGCAGTCGCTAAAACGTAGGTTGGACATGCCCGTGGTCTAACTATGGAATACACCACGGGTAAAATCAAAGGGACCAACACCAAAGCGTGGCCTAACTTTCATCAGAACACTTACCTGACCTGTGAACGTGTTCCGGACTGGGGGTACGGGCAAAACCCTTTTATAGGTTCACCAATAAACTCTGAATTTTACATTCATGTGTGGCAATACTGCTTAAAGGGACATTCCTGAGTTTGCTGCAATTTTTAAGATATTATCGACCAACAGACTTTTTCACGATTATAATTTTCTGCATAAAATATTAGTGGCTGTATATTAAACGTGTTTCCGATCGTTCTAATATTTGTACTAGGTGAAATTTCATTTTATTTCTTAAAAATGTTTTTTCGTACGTACGAAATATTTGAAGACAACATCCAGTTTGTGCTTCTTACAAATATTAAGACGACCAGAAACACACTGAATATACAGACACTGATATTCTAAGCAAGAACATATATTTAATATGTAAGTTTAATCATAGAACTATTTTATTAGTCAGAAACATCTTACAATGCAGCAAACTCAGGAATCAATAATAAACATTCTCATAGTTATGAAATCAGGATATTTTATGGCAGGCATATTTAGAACATAGCATTGTTTTGGACTATGTGAATGCAATTCTTTATTTGACCCTTTAGATATGTCTTCATATAGCACCCGAGGGACGAGACGTAGCCCAGTGGTAAAGCGCTCGCTTGATGCGCGGTCGGTTTGGGATCGATCCCCGGTAGTGTGCCCATTGGGTTACTTATCGCTCCAGCCAGTGCACCACGACTGGTACATCAAAAGTTGTGGTATGTTCTATCATGTCTATTGGATAGTGCATATAAAAGATCCCTTGCTGCTAATCGAAAACAGTATAATTAGCTTTTTCAAAATCGTATATCTGCACAAGGTAGAGTCACAATTACATTTTGCAAATATGATGACAGTTCCGTTGAGACCAGATAACCGTAATTAAAATGCTTCGAAACGTTTAAAGTTTATGTTGTTTAACGACTTCACTAGATGACATTGGATATCAAACATTCGGTAATTTCGACATAATTATAGTCTTAGAGAGGAAACCCGCTATATGAGCATTTATGGATATTAAATCTAAATGGTGGTGGTAGTGGGTTTTATTTTATTTTTTTTTTTTTTATTTTTTTTTAAAGGAAAAACAAAATAGCTGAGGCAATGAACTTAATAACAAATTTGCCGGCCTCGGTGGTGTCGTGGTTAGGCCATAGGTCTACAGGCTGATAGGTACTGGGTTCGGATCCCAGTCGAGGCATAGGATTTGTAATCCAGATACCGACTCCAAACCCCAAGTGAGTGCTCCGCAAGACTCAATGGATAGGTTTAAACCACATGCACCAACCAGTGATCCATAACTGTTTCAACAAAGGCCATGGTTTGTGCTATCCTGCCTGTGGGAAGCTCAAATAAAAGATCCCTTGTTGCCTGTCGTAAAAGAGTAGCCTATGTGGCGACAGCGGGTTTTCTCTAAAAAAAAAACAATGTCAGAATGACCATATGTTTGACGTCCAATAGCCGATGATAAGATAAACAAATCAATGTGCTCTAGTGGCGTCGTTAAATAAAACAAACTTTACTCTTTGTTTTTTAATAACAAATTTGTACCAGTTGTTATACAAGGTATGTCCCTCGTGGAGGGAGGCGTGCCACCGGCACCGGCCTCCAAATATGAAGACTATGCATTGTTCCCCCATCTAGTTCGCCGAATGGTTAAGATCGCGGGCTGCCATATGTCATGCGAATCGGTTAGTAGGTTCGAATCGTGCCAATGGACACTTTACGTTTATAAATATTGTTTTAAAATATTACACAACCGATCTCTCAATTTGTGGGTTTTTTGAGACGGCTATGAAATATTATTGTTCAATATAGTATGCATTTGTGAAATACTTAAACGGTGTCTTAAATATAGGGACATCGCATGTGTGTTATGTTTAAAGAATCAACAGTTAACCATTCCATTACATGTATACAAACCCAACTACGTGCCAGAAACGTACCAGTGTAGTCGGAGTAAAAATAGGGTATCCAGCTCAATTAAACTAACATCTGTCACGGCTTTCCCTGAGGCCTCATGTGACCGTTTATCAACCAGAGCCTCATCTGTTTTGCTTCGTCATCAATGACTTTAGGATTTCGAATTACTATAATACTATATAGCTCCAGTCGGGCGAACACCTCATGACCTCGACAGGTCAACGATTTGAGTCGTTAAAGTAGCATTCTCGTCTTGCACAGTTTATAACATGTCCCAATTAAAAAAAAATGTTTTGTTTAACGACACCAGTAATCAGCTATTGAATGCCAAACATGTGGTAATTATGACTCGTAGTCAACCGAGGAAACCCGCTACATTTTTCCTAATGTAGGAAGGGATCTTTTATATGCACTTTCCCACAGACAAGAAAGTACATACCACGGTCTTTGACCATTTGCGGTGCACTGGTTGGAACGAGAGAAAACAAACTTAATCAGTTGAATGGATCCACAGAGGTGGTTCGATCTATCTGCGACCTATTAGGCTAAGCACCTCAGGCGAGCCCTGAATCGACCGTGCTAAATTTTTCATACGCACCCCCACCCATCTCCTACTAATGCAAAATACAAGCACAAACTATAATGTTGCCATACATGTGCGCAATCGCTGCCAACAGTTGTCGCAAAATGTCTTAAACTATCAACGGGGCGGAAAGTAGCTCTGTGGTAAAGTGCTCGCCCAATACGCAGTCGGTCTAGGATCGATCCCTATTGGTCGGCTCATTTGGCTATTTGTCGTTCCAACCAGTACACCAATACTGGTTTATCAAAGGCCGTGGTATGTGCTATCCTGTATGTTGGATGATGCATACAAAATATGCCTTGCTACTAAAATGGTTTCCTCTCTAAGACTATATGTCATCTCAGACGACACCGGTCATTTATCATGTCAAACAATTTGTTTCCGTGATTACCTTATTTCGGAACATTTTCGTAAACACAAATAGACGGGCTCCTAGTCGCTGTGGGGGCCCTAGGCTTCACCCTAGTCAGTCTTATGGATAATACTGTTCTGCCCCCACCCGTAACTTAGTTCATGGTTGACATGTTTTGTCTTTCTACAATGATACGAAATCCACAGTAAATATGTATGCCCATACGAAACGGGTGAGGTGGGTTTTTTTAATTATTGACAACAACTAGTATTCAGTGTTCGAGGAAAAGGAGCGATTTATTATAGATTTAGAAATTAAGTATACAGTATGACAACGGGGATTCCAGTTGAGTTGGTTTCCAGAGTGCTTAGCTAAGTCACTAACACCGGCCTTGATGGTGTCGTGGTTAAGCCATCGCACATAAGGCTCGTAGGTGCTGAGTTCGCAGCCCAGTACCGGCTCCCACACAGAGCGGGTTTTAACGACTCACCACTAATAACTAATAACTAACCAGCTGTCCTGAACAGACAGATCAGATAGCTGAGATGTGTGCCCAGGACACTGTGTTTGAACCTTAATTGGATATACACACGAAAATAAGTTGAAATGAAAAACGAAAAAGCAAGACTGGATTATGAACGTAGTCTATATGCAGTATTACAGAATATACTTGTAGACATCTTAAATAGCTGCTTACCCTTTTGAGCTGTAAACCCGTATGGCACTGCACCACTAATATAGTCCGGTGTAGCAAAAAAAAAAAGTTTTCATTAAAAATAATTAAACATTGACAGAAAAAAAAAATAGTTCAAAGTTTTCTTTGGTGATCACAGGTAGGTTGACCACTGTAATAGTTAAATAAACCAGTGTTTGCAAATTATGTGTTATTGTTGTTACTAAGTAACAGCATTTCTAAGTGTATCATGTGGTCAGATGGGAATGGGTGCAGAAGAGCTGCTCCGGCGTATGGGTGGAAAAAAAAAGAAAATGATCAAACTGTTTTGATTTTGTTCATGCCACTTAACAAGTGAATATAGCTTGAAAACCCACCAGTAGTAGTTGTTTATTCCTTGTAACAGCAGGTTCTAGGCACACATCTCAGCTATATGGATTATCTATTCAGGGCAGTTGGTTAGTGAAATAACAGGGCCGTACCCAGTCCCCCCCCCCCCCCCCCCCCCCGAGAATCTCTTCTTTTTTTTACTCCAGAAAATAGCATACACATCTCAGGGTTTAATTAGTAAAATGCTACATTTATATATAAAATGTAGTGCCCCCCCCCCCCCGAGTTTTGATCCGGGTACGGCCCTGAAAAAACGTCCGTGCAATGACTGTACACTTACCCACGTTGTTAAAAGTCAATCTTGGTGGAAGCCGGTACCGATATGCGAACACTGTATTTATCAGCCTTAATTCCAATTCCTTAACCACTACACCGCAGAGGCCAGTGAGCGTGTTTTGAATGGAGGTGTTTTACAACCGTTGTATCGTATATAGACCTACTTACGTTAACGTGTCAAGTGATGTAACCATTGAGGTCATGGTAAACCTGCCGTGTCATCCAGAGTTGTACAGTACTATACGAAAGTTAAATTTGTTTTCTGTCTCTGTTTGGGGCGATACATAGCCCAGCGGTAAAGCGCTCGACTGATGCGCGATTGGATTGGGGTCGATTCCCGTCGGTTGACCCATTTGGGCTATTTCTCGCTCCAGCCAGTGCACCATCAAAGGCCGTGGTATGTGTCAACCAGGAGTAGCCCATGAAGTAGCGACAACGGGTTTCCTCTCTCTATAACTGCGTGGTCCTTAACCATATGTCCGACGCCATATGACCGTAATTAAAATGTGTTGAGTGCGTCGTAAGATAAAACATTTCCTTCCTCCCTCCCTGTCTATTTGGGGCGGGACCATAAACATACAGTCGATTTCCAAACACAATGATGGAAGTTAAAGCTTGCATTGGTTATCAACACCACTAGAGCGCATCATCGGCAAACAAAGCAGCAATACATATGTTTTGGTGTTGGTTGCTTTTCAGTCTGTTGGCAGTTTAGATATTAAGATTGAAGAAATACATTGACGTCAAGACCATGATGCACCAATTCAAAATGATCTACACCTAATCAAATAACGCATTCGTTATGCTAGGATATCCAGTTGGGAGTATTAAAGAAATACACAGCTTGAGGTGCTTGCGTCGCAGGATCGTACCATCTCTATGGATGCATTCAACTGTTTGGGTTTTCATCGTTCCAACCAATGCACCACAACTGGTCAAAGGCCGTGGTATGTGCTTTCCTGTCTGTGTGAAAATGCATATAAAAGATCCCTTGCTGCATTAGGAAAAATGTAGTGGGTTTCCTCTGATGACTATGAGTCAGACATTACCAAATGTTTTGACATCCAATAGCTGATGATTAATTAATCACTGTGGTGTAGTGGTGTCGTTAAACAAACCAAACTGTTACATAGCGACAGTTTACGACATTTTGCGACAACTGTTGCCAGCGATTGTACACGTATACGTTAAAACTGCAGTTGAGTTTGTATTTTGCATTAGTATGAGATTGACCGGCCTCGGTGGCGTCGTGGTAGGCCATCGGTCTACAGGCTGGTAGGTACTGGGTTCGGATCCCAATCGAGACATGGGATTTTTAATCCAGATACCGACTCCAAACCCTGAGTGAGTGCTCCGCAAGGCTCAATGGGTAGGTGTAAACTACTTGCACCGACCAGTGATCCATAACTGGTTCAACAAAGGCCATGGTTTGTGCTATCTTGCCTGTGGGAAGCGCATATAAAAGAACCCTTGCTGCTAATCGGAAGAGTAGCCCATACAGTGGCGACAGCGGGTTTCCTCTCAAAATCTGTGTGGTCCTTAACCATATGTCTGACGCCATATAACCGTAAATAAAATGTGTTGAGTGCGTCGTTAAATAAAACATTTCTTTCTAGTATGAGCTTGTATAAAGTAAGTAAGACGAGCATGCTGCTTTAACAACACATATCATTCAACTGTCGAGGTCATGCGAGGGCCACCCGACTGGAGCTGTACCCTTATAATACGGAATTCTAACGTAATTCATAACAAAGCGAAACATCGACCTCACGAACAGCAGATACCGAGTATAGTTCATTTGACCTGGATACTCTCTTTGCACCCCGAAATTCGGCTGCACTGGTAAGTTTCTGGCAGGTAGTTGTGTTTCTGGTATGCGTACTGTTATATAGCGCTAGCTCAACGATAAACGTCTTACTTAAATTTAAAATTTGTTTTGTTTAACGGCACCACCAGAGCACATTGATATATTAATAAAATCGGCTAATGGATGTTAAACATTTGGGTAATTTTTGACATATAGTCTGTAGTGTTGTCAATCCGCATGTTTTATTATCAGTTGTCCGAGTTTTTGTGTACTCGCCTTTTACTGTTTAGTTTAGTATTGATAAAAAAAAACCCCAGTCTAGTAAATGGCTATGTAACCTGATGCCTCGTGTCATATCTCCTGTTAGGAACACTATATAGTCTTAGAAAGGAAACCCGTTTCATTAGCAGCGAAACCATTTTTATTTGCACTATCCAACAGGCAGAGTAGCCTAGAACATACCACTGTCTTTGACGTATCATTCGTGGTGCGTATGCTGGAACGATATATAGCCCAAATGGACCCACCGACGAGGATCGACCCCAGACCGACCGCGCATCGAGCGAGCGCTTTACCATAGAGCTACGTTCCGCTCCTTCGACAGTTTACATTTTGCGGCGATAAAACACGGGATTATTAAAACAATAGTTTAGGCTAGCATTTTGAATTGGTAGGCGATGTTAGGCGATAATGATGCTTTAACAATACAGGGGGCGGGGCGTAGTAAAGCGCTCGCTTGATGCGTGGTCAGTTTGCGATCGGTCCCCGTCGGTGGGCTCATTGGGATAATTCTCGTTCCACCCAGTGCTCCACAACTGGTGTAACATAAGCCGTGATATATACTATCCTATCTGTGGGATGGTGCATATAAAAGATCCCTTACTGCTAATCGAAAAGAGTAGTCTTTAACCATATGCCTGACGCCTTATAACCGTAAATAAAATGTGTTGAGTGTGTCGTTGAATAATGCATTTCCTTCCTTCTTAACAATACAAATCATTCATATCTCGGGGTCTTAAGAGGGTCACTCGACTACTGGAGCTGTATAGCAGTTCTAAATCCTAAAGCCAGACAAGGCTCTGTTGATTGATACACGGTCACATCGACATGAGGGTTCGCAGTGGCCAATTTTAGTTTGTTTGAGCCGGGAACCCTCTTTGCGTAGTTGTGTTTGTATGCAGGTCATGGATAATTCACGTTAACTGTCGATTCCTGAAAAAAATAATCCACATGCGATATCCCTATTCCTGTGAAGAAACAGAGTCATATTTGACAAAGTGTTAAAGAAAAGAAAAGAAAAGGAAGGCAAAGGACCATTGTTTTTTTGCAATTTTTACTAATTTTGATGAAAGAAAACCCCCTGGATATAACTTAAAAGCTACATGAAATCCTTGTTTAGAAACAATCTCCAGCTTCTTTCCCAACATCGATTCCACATATATATATATATATATATATATATATATATATATATATATATATATATATATATATATATATATATATATATATATATAAGTAAGTTGAATTCTAACCCCCAATAATATAGTTGGGGGCCGGAGTCATGTTGGGTACATTTTATCAAAAATCGTTTGGCAAAGAATCACTATTATGTTGTCATCCCACCACCACAAGAAATAAAACTAATGCTGGTATATTAAATATAATTTGTTCTGTTTCTATTTCAGAATCAAAAGACAATGCAGATTTTGATATTTTTCGCCGTGATCCAGGTGTCGCTGACTGCTAAAATTCTTATGACGTTTTCTCCAGTGACAAGTCACTGTCTGGAAATGGCTGCCATTGGCAACGAACTGGTCAGGAGAGGGCACAGCGTGTCAGCGTACGTTCCTGAATTTTTCGATACAAGATATTGTTTACAGGATTCGAAGATACAACGTTTAACGTTTGATGTGAGCGAACGCACCAAGACAGATTATAAAGAGACACACAGTGCCACAGTGAGAAATATAGTGACAAGAGAAAAGAACATGATTCGAAGTCTTCTGGACATATTCGTGATGATTAACAGTATCTGTGACAGCCAGCTCTCAAACCGAGTTCAACTAGATGAGTTGAAAGAGGCCGGATATGACGTAGTAATGACGGAGGGTCTTCCATTCGCCCACTGCTACTATCTTGTTCCGTATTACCTGGGTGTCGCTACCGTGTCTGTTTCTAGTGTGTTTTTCGGTTTTGACAGCGGGGAGGTTTTCCAGCCATACACCTACCCTCATACAATTGGCTCGTACACCAACGAAATGACGACTTTACAAAGAATATTGAACAGCTTCCACTACATTCTTGTAACTGTCATGCTGCAAGTCTTTAAGCCTCCGTTTGATCTCACTAAATATGGCGAGCCGTTCACGGACATTGTCCCGCAGACACTGATCCGAGAATCGTCGTTGTATCTCGATAATTCTGACTACATTGCTGATTATCCGAAAGCTACCTTCCCCAACTTCGTACAGATAGGGGGGTTGACAGCTCGCCCACCAGCACCTCTACCTAATGATCTGAAGACATAGCTCGATAACTCGAAGACTGGAGTCATTCTGGTTTCGTTTGGAAGCATACTGATAATCGAATTTTCTTCGCTGACCTCTGCGTTGAATCAGCTTCCCTATGACGTGATATTCAAACTAGACAGAAACTCACTAGAAGGCAATGTGAAGATTCTAGACTGGTTGCCACAAAACGACGTCCTCGCCCATTCAAACATTCGACTGTTTGTGTCTCACTGTGGTAAAAATTGATTTTTCGAATCCTTATACCATTCGGTTCCCATCATATGCACACCTTTGAACGCAGACACCTTTCAAACGGCCATTAAAGTCAAACACCACAGAATCGGGACAACTATGGATATTCTAACTGCAACATCAGAGGAAATGGTTCAAACCTTAAAATCCGTGTTGAACGACTCGTCCATTTCTTCCAATATGCGGCGGATGTATCAGCTTTTCAGGGACAGACCTGAAACAGGGGCGGAGAGAGGGGCGAGCGCCATAGAGCACGTGATGAAATATGGGGACAAACATCTCAAGCCGCCCACCAACAGATTAAACTATTTTCAGTACACACTCGGTGAACTCTGGTTTGTGATTTTCTCTTTCACCTTGCTGGTAATCTATGGAGTGTTGGCGCTGTTTAGATGCATCTGCTGTAGAAAGTCTTTTGTGTCTGTGTCAGTTACTGAACAATCCAACTGAATCTAAACGACGTTTTCAACATCGTATATATGTACACGATTAAGTAAAAAAAAAACGGTTTGCAAATATTTCGACTAGTCCTAAAATCGTATCTTAGCACATGGTAGTGCCAAAAGGACGTTTAGCAAATATCATGATTGCTCTCTTGAACTGTGCTGACTGGAATCAGTAACGCAATCAGTTAGATATACACAGGTTAGTAGTGCCAGTGTGATGGCATCACAGGGATATTATGGACAGAGAGCTGCCTAGCTGCTTTAGATTCTACCTGGATGATACAGCGTATTTGTGAAAATGTCATTTCATTCAATATCCTTGACATTTAGATTTAAAAGCAAGAACGAAATAAAGTAATACTAATAACAATAAACCATTTCAGCTAAATGGAGTGTATTTGAGTCTGGAGACGGTAAAAAAATGTGTGATTCCTGAGTCCGTGGTGATGAAACTTTTAAAGTCTAGACTAAATATGCAATGACGCCATTGATGTTACACGCGTACAGTCTGAATGGGGTTGGCATACCGTTAAAGTATCAGACTCTATTAGAGTCTAGACTGTAAACCGGTTTAGAAACATGTGGCCTTGTCATAAAATAGATGTGAAGTTATAGTTGACGGGTATAATGATCAGAGTCCGCCGACAGTATTTCAACTGGGCGCGGGGGTGGGGTGAATGTCTGTGGATAAAAATACATCTATATGTGGGCCCAAACCTCTTGTGGGGGGGGGGGGGCATGCTTCACCGAATTTTTTTTTTCAAGTGTTAAAATACGACATTTCATGCCTTCAGAACATAGTAACAAGGACAAGTGTATAGTGTGCCATGATATCTGCTGTCACCTATTCCACAGCCCTTACTATAGGTGTCCTTATTAACGCTGCTAACTCCCTCGATACTGAAGGTGCCCTTTTCAAATGTTGCAGCTGATCAGTAATGTAATAGAAAATGAAGCTAAACTAATTAATAATATTTAATTTAATTTGTGTGTGTTGGGGTTTTTTAAAATAATTGTTTAATGTTTTACAAATTTATATTGAAACTTTATTAGTAACGTTAGTGATAGTGTTACTTTTTTAAAACAATTTTCTAATTTACTTCCTGCTAAACTATGCATCACTTGATGGCGTAACTTTTTTCAGCCAGTCAGCAGTCGCTAAAACGTAGGTTGGACATGCCCGTGGTCTAACTATGGGATCTTCACGAGTAAAATCAAAGGGACCAACACCAAAGCGAGGCACAACTTTCATTAGAACACTTACCTGACCTGTGTTCCGGACTGGGGGTACAGGCAAAGCCCTTTTATAGGTTCACCAATAAACTATGAATTTTACATTCATGTCTGGCAATACTCTGGATTTTACATTTATGTGTGGCAATACTGCTTAAAGGGACATTCCTGAGTTTGCTGCAATTTTTAAGATATTATCAACACATACTTTTTCACGATTTTAATTACATATCAAATATAATTTTCTGCATAAAATATTAGTGGCTGTATATTAAACGTGTTTCCGATCGTTTTAATATTTGTACTAGGTTAAATTTCATTTTATTTCCTAAACTAATTGTTTTCGTACGTACGAAATTATTTGAAGACACAACCCAGTTTGTGCTTCTTACAAATATTAAGACGACCAGAAACACACATTGATATTCTAAGCAAGAACATATTTTAATATGTAAGTTTAATCGTAGAAATATTTTATTAGAAGGAAACATCTTACAATGCAGCAAACTCAGGAATGTCCCTTTAATCAATAATCAATATTCCCATAGTTATGAAATCAGGATATTTTATGGCAGGCATATTTAGAACATGGCATTGTTTTGGACTATGTGAATGCAATTCTTTATTTGACCCGTTAGATATGTCTTCATATAGCAGCCGAGGGACGAGACGTAGCCCAGTGGTAAAGCGCTCGCTTGATGCGCGGTCTGTCTAGGATCGATCCCCGTCAGTGAGCCCATTGGGTTATTTATCGCTCCAGCCAGTGCACCACGACTGGTACATCAAAAGCTGTGGTATGTTCTATCCTATCTTTGGATAGTGCATATAAAATATCCCTTGCTGCTAATCGAAAGGAATAGCCCATGAAGTGGCGACAGCGGGTTTCCTCCCTCAATATCTGTGTGATCCTTAACCATATGTTCCACGTCATATTACTGTAAGTGAAATGTGTTGAGTGCGTCGTTAGATAAAACATTCCCTCCTCTTCCTTCATACAGCAGCCGGGAATTTAGACGTAAGCCCAAATGGCCCAACCCCATGTTAGTCAAACATTGCAACTTATTTTCGTGCTAATATTAAATTAAGGTTCAAACACGCTGTCTTGGTGACACACCTCAACTATTTGGGCTGTCTGTCCTGGACAATCGGTTAGTTCTTAGTGATTAGTAGTTAGCTAGAAAGAAGAGGGTATAGTTGTCTTGCACTTACCCATTGAGTTTGTTAAATTTCGCTCTGGATGGGAGCCGCTGTAAAAGGAACGCAGGACCTTCATAGCTTAGGAACCATAATCCTACCCGGCCTTTCATACCTGATTTATTTTTAAGTTGTTTTTATCCTAGGACTTGTATTCCTACCGGACTTAAATTCCTTCTACAGTAGTGACAGAAATACTTATCCTGTTCAATTATTTAGACCCAACGTTTTTTGCAAATGTACGTTTATTTCCTATTCGATATTTGTTTTCTTTGCATTTACATGAAAACAAACCCAAACCCCGACAGGTTTTATATACAAATCATCATATACAATGCACGAAGTTGACTTAATTCCACTTTTTAAAAATCTCTGTGTCTTTTGAATGCACGTTATTTCTCCTATAAATAACTAAGGTCATTTGCATATCAAAAGCATCATTCTATAGTGCGTTTCAAACTAATGTTCGGTTCTATCGTCCTATCGGCACAAATCGTAGTATGACCTATATTTAAGAACATTTCTGTAAACATGAAGCAGGCGCGGATTCAGGTGGGGAGTTCAAGTGACAAAACCTCAGTTTGAAAAAAAAATATGTATCAAATATTATAATTATATTGTGGAATACACAAGCGCGCACGCTGAAGGGAGAGACAGACAGAGAGAGAGAGAGAGAGAGAGAGAGAGAGAGAGAGAGAGAGAGAGAGAGAGAGAGAGAGAGAGAGAGAGAGACGTCATTTATGTAACGACGCACTCAACATATTTTAATCTATGGCTATATGGTTATAGGGAGAGAGAGAGAAGAATATGGTATGCATGCGATTGGTGGAGGTGTGACCCTCTGCACAACCCCAACCCCACTTAAGGCTTCTTTTGTATATGGAGCGGGACGTAGCTCAGAGGTAAAGCGTTCGCTCATGGTAGGTCGACTGATCGATCCCACATGGTGGACCCATTGGGTTGTGTCTAGTTCCAGCCTGTGCACCACAACTGATGTATAAAGGCTGTGGTATGTGCTATCCTGTCTATGGGATGGTGCATATAAAACGTCCCTTATTGCTTATCAAAATTGCTTATCGGAAACAGTGGCCCATGTGGCGGTAGCGAGTTTCTTTTTCACTGTCATAATGCTCCTTAACCGTTTTGTCTGACGTCACATAAACGTATATCAAATGCGTTGAGTGTGTCGTTAAATAAGCATTTCTCTCGTATGTATGTGTAGTATATATGCATTTCTAGTTGATTAGTTTATAGGTTGTTAGGTTGTTTGATAGTGAATGATATGGAAATAAATTGTTTTTGTTGTTAAAGAGTTCATGCATACATTAAAGTAATACTCCTGATGGGTATGGAGAAATAACTTAATCAGTCGACGAACTCATTTCTTCATCACTATCTTCGTTAAGGGGGACTATCACAGGGGGTATTTTATTTCTTATAAAACTATTTTGTTTTCTAAAATCTTCTTCGATATTTATTACATGTTTAACTGCGTCAGAGAAGTGTGTAGGTGTGACAGAGTTCAATGCATGTGCAAGTTCTCTCCGCACCGTGGTCATTTTACCATCATTATGACGAACTATGTGCCCTTTGACTTGACTCCAGATCAGTTCTATCGGATTGAGTTCAGAATGTCTTGGCAGCAGTCTTAGACACAAGTGCCCATGGCGTTCAGCAATATCATCAGTAACAAATTTCTTTGCACATTTTTTACTTTTCACAAGTTCATAAAGAACTGGCTTTGTCATGTTTCTCTCAAAAGGTATATTTTTGTTTCGTAGCCACGACTGAATTTCTTCCTTTTTAGCGTTTAGTGCAGGACATCGTGTAATCTCAGTTAATTTGTTGTGGTAGCTTGCGTTATCCATGACGATAACAGAAGGTTCTGGTAGAGAAGGCATAAGTTGTTCTTCAAACCATTTGATGACATTTTCATGATTCATCTCACCATGATAGTCTCCGTCTGTTTTTTTAGCCTCAAAGATCAATTCACAGCCATCTATCAATCCATATTTATCACAGCCAGCATGACAAATAATAAGTCTTTTTCCCTTCCCAATCACCGAACAGAGTTTAGGAACTCGATCAGCAGCGTCTGATTTCGGCAGGTGATTGGCGGTACTTGTGCCCGGGTGGATATCTGTCCAGTGGTGGGATGTTGTGTGGTTGACATTCACCCAGGTCTCATCTTGATACACTATTAAATAACCCTGTTCTCGTAAACTGGATATTTAATGGAGATAGGACAGTCTCCTGTCTGACATATTGGAATCCTCAAAAATCACTTTTCCGGTTGTAGACATATGTTGGTATTTAAAATCTAGGTCATGGAGTGTTCTTCGTAAAGTTGATATGGATATGTTGATTCCACATTCCTCCTCGTCGTCTAATAACATATTTAAAGCCACGTTAATCTTTTCTGTAATGTAGGTAATTCGCCCTCTCTCGACAATATAAAAGCATCTATGTATACTCGTCGTTTAATAACATATTTATCAAATGTAACACCCAACCATCGGCAATACCAAACCATCAACTGAAGTGTTTTTCGATTTACCCATATTTTTCATCCAACTAATACATTTTCAATGATTTATATACCCCTAGCACCACCCTAAATACTATATAGATCGAATATTATTATTATTATGCTATTATATTTTGAACATTCATGTATCTATAAATAAGTATATATACGAGTATATTTGGCTTTTCGAATTATATATATATATATATATATATATATATATATATTATTATTATTATATATATATATATATATATATATATCCCAATTTAGAGGCAAATTATATAACATTTGTATTATAACTATTTGATGTTGGTGGCCTTTGACATTATTTGATTTGGTGGCCCCCCCCCCCCCCCCCCCCGGTCTTCTGGGTCCGGCCCTGCATTAAATTTATTTATAAATTTGGAAAGCACATTTCTGCGGTGTGTGAGGTGATTTGTGTTTATTACTGTGCTACATCTCAGTTGTGTTAGGTTAGGTATGGTATGCTAATATATAATTGATATAATAAAATAAAAATACATAATACATTAGCTAAATTTATTAAATATAATGCACCTACAAGAAAGGGTTACATGTTCTGTTTGTTTACATCTATATTTAACGGAAAGATTAGACAATGCTGTTACACACTGCAAAACAATAATAACCTTGATTTAGTGAAACGATCTTTAATGGCCTTCACGTAGCCTCAGATCCCCATGTTTTGATATGCAAATGACCTTAGTTATTTATAGGAGAAATAACGTGCATTCAAAAGACACTGTCACGGGTATCCTATAATACCCGTAACTGAATGAAACACGATTATCAAAATATCTCTCCTAACTGTATATCTATTAGATCTCTCTGTAACGGGCGGTTATACCCTAGTGGCTCGTCTCTAGGTATGATCAGAGATACGATCTTATATAAAGTATGTATAATGTAGCACGTTTACTTCACTAGAAAACACAACAAAAACACAATACACTTTGGAATCTGTATTAACCTACGCTGACAAATGTACTGCCGCAGTAGTTAATTAACAATAACAAATAATAACAACCCAGAACTGATCACTTAATTAGTTAATTTCTAGGTGTCTAGTTTACACAATATGCTAATCACTTCACCGTGACACAACACCCACACGTGTGATAATGGGCGTCTTAGCTCAGAACAGGGGAGATAATAAAACAGGTGGCGCGTCACTCATCAGGGTCCAACAAACTCGGACAATAGCTGTATTTTTTTCATTACTTTGTCATTCCTTGTTATACCACGATCATAACGGACCAAAACCTTATCGGCTCTGTACACGACGTACCTATACAGAACGGTTCTGCACAGGACGGTCTATAGTATACGCTGCAGGGAACGGTTACCAGTCGTTACCAATTGATGTTTGTCTACACGTGTAGGCCTACTGAGATATGGGGAGTGGGGGGTGGGGGTGGGGGTGGGGGGTGGGGGCAGTAAAATCAGTAATAATAAAGAAAATATATGTATATTGTGGATAATAGTATTAAAAAAATATATATAGTGATGACGGCTCTGTAAAAGACGTTCCTACACAGGGCGGTCTAGTATTTTGTATAGTACTAAGATATGGTGGAAAACACATTAACAGTAAAGGGAATAAATATATATTTTGTATCGTTCCTACACAGGGCGGTCTAGTATTTTATATACTTAGATATGGTGGAAAACACATTAACAGTAAAGGTAATAAATATATATTTTGTATATAAAGAAAATATATGTATATTTTGGATAATACTCGGAAAAAAAAAATATATATATTTAACGTGTGCGTGTGCGTATTAAAAAATATATATGTTGATGACGGCTCTATACAGGACGTTCCTACACAGCATGGTTCTGCACAGGACGTTCTATAGTATACACTGCAGTGAATGGTTACCAGTTGAAGTTTGTCTACATGTGTACTGAGATATGAGGGTGGAAGTCAGTAATAATAAAGAAAAAATATATATATTGTGGAAAATAATCAATAAAATATATATGTGCATATGTATCGTCAACGTCCCTAACTGCGTTATGCTTCAAATTCCGTTCACTTTGATTTCTCGTGCACGGTTCGCGCAATCAACATCCGATTTGTTGTCATCGGCATGTCGTTCATTTATGAGGTTTTCTTCACAGTTCAGGAACATTTTTATAAACAATAAAGTTGAGAAAAGTAAGTATCTAAATACAAAACTTTACAAACCCCTAAAACCATTAATTTTACTAAGTCGTTTTTGTTTATTCCTTAAAATTACCGATATCGGATCCACATGACTCGTAGAAATTGACTTAAAATGGAGAAAGACGAATTAACTTTCGGTGCGTGTCACACGTGCCAGATCACCAAGGCCAAAGAATAAAAAAAATATGATTTTTAGGACCCCTGTTGTTAGAATTTGTTTTCAATTATTATATTCGATCTGCAAAAGGTATGCTATATTTTTGTGCCTCTATTGTAGTGAATAGTATTCATAATATATTCATAATAGTTGTAAATAATTTTGAGTATATAAATTTTGTTAATTTAGAATAAAAAATAATTGAATAAATTAAGTGTTCGGCAACTGTGCATAATTAAGAAACATATATTTTTTTCATGTAGTTGTCTTAAAAATGGAAAATGATGAACTGCACATGCGCATTACGATACTTTTTGCAACGCATGCGCCAGAATACAGTTAGAAACGTCCTGTTTACTCTAGGGTGTTTCACTTTTGTTTACTAGAATGGATTTGTTTTATATCCAAATTGTTGATTTTTTACGTTAAATGATTAAAATCTATTTTGTTTCACGTATCGTAGCTGAAAAATGTAGAATAATATTTCCGTAAATATCGTATTTGTATTTTTGTTGTTAGGTGAACGCAGTTTGGGACGTCGATGGTATAACGTGTGCGTGTGTAGTATTAAAAAAATATATATATAGTGATGACGGCTCTATACAGGACGTTCCTACACAGGGCGGTCTACTATTTTATATACTTAGATATCGTGGAAAAGACATTAACAGTAAAAGTAATAAATATATATTTTGTATAATACTCAATGCGTTCGTGTTGACACTGTAGAAAAACGTGTGCATGGGTACACTTTGCCGCGTAAAAACTCAACTTTGCCACCCAAATTGTTTTTAATGTACTTTTCCCAATTAGATAGACATTAAGAAAAATGCAACAAAACACATTCTGATATTTAAAATATTACTTTACTGTTAAAACAAACTCAGTCACTCGGTCGCTTATAACCTGAAGTCAGTCAGTGACAAACCAGGCTTCTGGGACCCTGTCGATCGTCGCGCCATCTGGAATAGAGTTATCTCCACCTGTTTCAGCTAAGACGCTCATTGCGAAACGCTTCCAGAGGAACTTAATTAGTAAAGGAATTACAACTCTATTCCTAACTGGTTAATTTTTAATTAACCCTTAACTACTCATTCACTAACCTTGTAATACAGAATTCATACTGGTACCTATCACAATAAAGACAATAACCTGCAGTTTACCTAGGTCCTCTAGGATGACTGGTTAAGCTTGTTATATATATTAGAAAAGTGAGCCTACAGTTTACTGCGTCAGATGACCGGCAGCACCCTCTAAATAATATTGATATAATACAGTATTAAAATATTTAAAGTCACATCAATCACATCAAGGTTATACAACAGAGCAGAAATAATATTTAGCAAGTCCAAACGGACGCGTTCCCTGGAAGCCTTCCAATATGTTTCTCCCTCATATCTCTAAAACCCTAGCTATTTATTATAAAATCCCAGTATCGCCTGGGGGTACATCGCGGCACCGAATACCTACAAGTGATATTTCCACAGCGACCAAAACGGGAATTTTCCTTAGATGGCCAGACTTGCTGACGCCTCGTTCGCCAGCAATACCCCGAACGTACCAAACTAGCGGAGGTATTACGTAACTACTGGCCACATGGCCTCCGCACCTGGTATGGGTGTGTATTAAAAAAGCTTGACCACCTGGGCTTAAGTGCATATTGGAGCTTGTACACGGCCCTCTAAAACAATTAATATCGCCACAGGCGAAAAGAAATAAGAGCATGTTCCGTCACAGACACAGAGATTTTTAAAAAGTGGAATTAAGTCAACTTCGTGCATTTTATATGATGATTTGTATATAAAACCTGTCGGGGTTTGGGTTTGTCTTCATGTAAATGCAAAGAAAACAAATATCGAATAGGAAATAAACGTAACATTTGCAAAAAAACTTTGGGTCTAAATAATTGAACAGGATAATAGTCCGGCAAATTAGATGTCCGTTTCTTATACTCTGTAATTTGCACGAGCTGCCAGAAAGACACGAGGAAAAAAGTGAAGTTTTGGCAGCCGTCCCTCGTAGTGTGATGGAGAAATGTACGAGTCTCTTAAGATTATTGTGGGTTCAAATCTCTATGTCAAAATATTATTTTTAAGTTTGAGTATCAACTTATTTTTTTTTTTTTTACGTCATAGACTTGTGGATCAGATACGTGAGTTAATTTTTGTAATCGTCTTTACATTTTTGTCAGCATATTGAAGTAGGACGAATATTTTGCTTTTTTCAAAAGTATATAATGCAGCTACAGATATAAAGTAGGCTATGTGTTCATGTGTTCAACACGTAGAAATATATTACTAAAAAACAATATGTAGCCCAAAATTGTTATATATATATATATATATATATATATATATATATATATATATATATATATATATATATGAAAACTGGTAACTCCAAAAAACGTAACATTTGGCGAACAGAAAAGACAATTTCTGTATATACCAACATAATTTTTAATAATATGTTTTATAAGTTTATATTTTTACGGTAAATCACAACCTGATTATTTGTGATTTTCTTAATCTTTGTCCGATCGGACTTCCATTCCTTGGAATCCTAGTCTGTGGGACTTGTATTCCTAGGAATTTAAGTCTGTGGGACGTGGATTCCGAGGAATGTAAGTCCGTGAGACTTTTATTCCTGGTACTCCTGGTCCACAGGACTTTCAAACCTAGTATTCCTAGTCCTCTGGAATTTATTTCCGATATTTTGCTTATTACACACACACACACACACACACACACACACACACACACACACACACACATACATACACATATATATATATATATATATATATATATATATATATATATATATATATATATATATATATATATATGATTCCTGAAAATCCCTGAAAAACTGTATTTGGTTTTAGTAGTTAGTACTAATAACTAGTACTATAATCACCAGTTAGGCCCTACTACAATATAAAAGTAACAGGAATAATAAGCATGAAAAATTACCTTTTACTGATGAACCATTAAAAATTTGATCAAAACACTTGACATTAATTATCACTGACTGTCTTATGGCAGTTTTGGCCATCACAAGCATAAGAGAAGAGTCGGGGAAAGGATCTCTGTATTGTTATACCTGGCCGTTAGGAACATCATAAGCGTTCGAAACTTGGTAGAGGTGGGGTCGGGGGGGGGGGGGGTCACTCCCCCAGTGCCGGAGGGTCGATGGACATTTTCGGGCAAACTAAGATGGCCTGAAATCTTCACCATGTATTTCCATCATTCTACTCACAATATTAGTTGTGTTCCATGTATAAATGCAGACTGATTTGTTTGAAATCGTATGTAGCGTCTTGGTAGTAATGCGAATATAAATATACGTTGTGTTCCAGATTCGGACATTTTCGTTTCATTCGGGCAATAAAAATTAGCCTCCAATCACCCCACCCCTACTCCCAAAAAGGGAGCCTGAATGCCCATTGTGATCAAAACTGTTAGGTGTAAAAGTGTCATGAGTAGTTAGTCTGTTTAAAGGTATCTTTGTAAATTGTGTGTGCATATTATTGACAGCATCATAATTGTTCCGAGGTTACTGTTTTCTCTAAGTCGGTGTAGTGGCCCATTGAGCTGCTAAAACCCACTATTTCTATTAATTGATAAACCTTAATGATAACCAGTTAACATAATTTGTTATCGATGATATGGTTGGTTGGGACTAAGATATCACAGAGCCCAAAATCTGATATGTCATATGTTAGATCAAATTAATTTGTGAGAATTAGCAAAAATTGACAAAGCAGGCACATGTTCAGTAAATTATGCAGGGGGAAGGTTTAGACTGTGGCAGGTAGAAATTTGTTTCGAAGAGGGGTGTTTAGACCACGCCACCCCACCCCACACCCTATGTGCACGCGCCTGCAACATTATTGACAAAAAGGCAAAACTTAAAAATTATATAATAAGATAATTTATATAACGCAAATATCACATTTTTATAGTTGAATTATTATTATTATTATTATTAGTAGTAGTAGTAGTAGTAGTAGTAGTAGTAGTAGTAGTAGTAGTAGCAGTAGTAGTACCAAATACCAGTATATAATGTCTAACAGAAAATTGTGTTATACTTATCTGCGAGTATTAATACATGCTTCGAATTATGGAACATCTTTTCGAATAACTTTTAAATGTTTAAACGTTTATTAGTTGGAACAACACGCAGTGAATAAAGACCTTGGTTTTGCTCGTGTAATTAGGTCAACAAAATGTGTACATACTCTTGCAAATGATATAAATGGAAAATATTGGAATAAATAGAAAATATTTAAATAAAGAGAGGCGCCAGTATCCCAAGTTAATTAAATAAACCAGAAGGGAAACTGCTTTTCATTTTGTTTACATTTATAATTTATTTTTTATATGTACCACCGGACTTAAATTTTGATTGTCCAGGAATGCCAGTCCGACCCGGACTTAATATCCTGGCAGTAAGACCAGTATTGCTAAGGAATAGATGGTACTGCGAACTTTTCATTAGTTAATATATTGGTCCTTTAGGAAGTAGACGGCCGTTGTTCATTACGTCATTAAAAAAAAAAATCAATGGTAGTATCTGACAGGAAGTAATACACATTTAATCAGCTGAGAGTAGGGCCATGACGTCACGACACAGACATAAAATGCAGTACATATTACAATAATCTCATTTTATAATTGCTGTTTTGTAATAGGCGTCTGGATTGGTTAACATTCTTTTTATGAACGTGAAATCTGCACTTTTTCGCTAATCAAATAAAAACAGAATGCTATTACTACTTTTTATCAATTACGTCAGCAACGGAATCCATAGGTCGATTCTAGAGATTGGACACGAACATTCGGGTACTCTAGTAAGTTTTTAGCACAGAGTTGTATTACTAATTTGCTTATATAAACTGTTTTCTTGCGCGGCTGAACAGGCTTTTATCGGCTGCGTATTTTTCGTACGGGGTTTCCTTCCCCCCGCTTCGTCTATTAATAGTCCGGAGACCACCTCTATGTAGTAATTCGTGTTTTGTCAGTTGTTTCATATTGTTGTTTTTTCTTGCTAACGAGCAAACAGAGCTACTGAATTGTTCTATTTTAAATGTTAGCGTTATAATTTTATTTGTTTTAAATCATACAATTCAAGAGTGGAAATTCAATGAAACGCCCAATGCCACATAATGCACATTAGAAACACACATTGTTGATAAAATGTTAGCATCAGTGTATAGAGCTATTGGGATGCTTTCATGTGTCTGGGTTTCGAAACACCGGGTTATATCAAAACCTAGGTTTAACACTGGTTTACGTAAAACGCTGAAACACTTGACCAAGACATACACCCGTGGTGCATTTCACATGTGTGTGTGTTTTACCTGTGTTTACAAAACCACGCTTTTTACATGCGTTACCCGCACATTTGAAAAAGGACATAAGTGAGGAATAGCTTATACTTCATCACTTTGTAGTTGAAACTCGTTACCGGTATATTATTAGCATTCGCGTTCAAGATGGGGGATTAGCTACAGCCCCTCCCCCCTCCCCAAATGTGGCGCAAACCTTCACATTTTATCAAATATGTTGGACATATTTGGGCAAAATGAGCTGGCCTGAAAACATTTCACCATGTATTTCCATCATTTTACTCACAATATCAGTTATAATCCATGTCAAATGCTTACAGAACCCTACATATCTGTTGGTAATAATGCGAAGATGAATAAACGTTTTGTTATTGGCATTTACCTTTAATTTTAACGTAATCTCTCTCTCTCTCTCTCTCTCTCTCTCTCTCTCTCTCTCTCTCTCTCTCTCTCTCTCTCTCTCTCTCTCTCTCTCTCTCTATATATATATATATATATATATAAGATGGGACGCGTACACCTGAGGGCACCGAGACAACGTTTGGTAAATTTTCCAAAACTGGGGGCCTATGTCGCCTTCCTCCCCGTTTATTAAGACGAGACAAACAGGAAAGTATGTCATTATAAGACTGCAGTCTATGATAGACGTTTATTGCTTTGATACCGGTTGTAACAGTTCAACTCCCAGTGCTAGTACTTTCCGTTTTCGTACAGTTCATACACAATGAAGAATATGTTTATTTTTACTAATTCAGTAAATAACTATATGTATTACCCTAGTGACCACTCATAACAGGGAAAATATTTTCCATATTTTCTCAATGAGAAATATTCTGCAGTGGTGTGACGTAGAATATTACTGGATGATTTGACGCTTACAAACCAATGACTTTGTCAGTACTAAATACAACATCATCACGATTTGGCAAACACACAAAATGACGTCATGTACTTTGATGAGTTTGTGTTCACGACTGTTTTAATGTTAAATTTATAATAAAATGTCGTTTTAACGCAAATCATTATTTATATTTTTAGCAGAATAACGATAATTTTTGTTTTTGAAAATTATCTGTGAACGTGATTACAATGCAAAGTTGTAGCAATACCCAGACAGTGTGTAAAGTGGTTTACATTGTTTTTATAGCCTACATGTACGTGCATGTGCGTCTAAAATAAAGGCGTTTAGAGAAAACATAACTGGGGTAACAAATAGAACAGCAAACTCGGTACCAGTTGTTATCAAAGTTATGCTCCAAGTGAAATACTTTTCATTTGTCACTGACTAAAGCTCGCGACAACTACAAATTATTTGACTCGGAACATAAATTTGATAATAACTGGTATCTCATTTATTATCCTTTATATATCTCAGGTGCTTTGATGTTCGTTCGCCTCGAACGTGGTGAAGGGGTGGATCTAATTATACAGTCGTGCTAAAAAAAGAAAAAAAGGGCATCTTGACTTCTTCGACACAAGACACTGCTTTCAGAATTTTAAGATTCAACCTATGATGTGAGCGAAACCAACAAAGGTGTGTATCAAGCGGCAATTGGTGCCATAGAGAGAAACGTAGTTACGAGAGAAAAGAGTATTTTTCAGGCTCTCATGCAAGCAGTGGTTGCCATCAACAGTATTTGTGACAGCCAGCTCTCAAACCGAGATCAACTAGATCAGTTGAAAGAGGCCGGATATGACGTATTCATGACGGAGGGTCTCCCAATCGCCTACTGCTATTGTCTTGTCCCGTACTACATGGATGTTCCTACTGTATCTGTTGGTAGCGCTTTTGTCGGTTTTGACAGCGGAGAGGCGTTTCAGCCCTACACCTACCCTCAGCCAATTGGCCCGTACACTAACGAAATGACAGCTTTACAGAGAATTCTCAACAGCCTGCACTACCTTATTCTGACTTTGATGACACCAAATCTTAAAAGCCCGTTAGATCTCACCAAATATGACGATCCGTTCAAGAACATTGTCCCGGAGGCGTTGTTCCGAGAATCGATGTTGTATCTCGAGAATTCTGACTACATTGTGGATTATCCTAAAGCTACCTTCCCCAACTTCGTCCAGGTAGGGGGGTTGACAGCTCGCCCCCCCCCCCCCCCCCCATCACTTCTACCTAATGACCTGAAGACATACTCTGACAACTCGAAGACTGGAGTAATTTTGGTTTCGTTTGGAAGTATGCTGAAATTGGAGTCCGCAGAGTTCATCCAGCGATTAGTGTCTGCTTTGAACCAACTTCCATAGGACATCATTTTAAAATCAAACAGAAAGCTAATATCAAGATCGTAGACTGGATGCCACAAAATGACGTTTTCGCCCATCCAAACATTCGACTGTTTGTGTCTCACTGTGGTAAAAATTGATTTTTCGAATCCTTATACCATTCGGTTCCTATCATATGCACACCTTGGAATGCAGACGCCTTCCAAACAGCCATTAAAGTCAACCACCACAGAATCGGGACAACTATGGACATTCTAACGTCCACTACAGAGGAAATGGTTCAAACCTTAAACTCCGTGTTGAACGACTCATCCATTTCTTCCAATATGCGGCGGATGTCTCAGCTCTTCAGGGACAGACCGGAAACAGGGGCGGAGAGAGGAGCGAGCGCCATAGAGCACGTGATCAAATATGGGGACAAACATCTTAAACCGCCCACCAACAGACTGAACTATTTTCAGTACACACTGGGTGAACTCTGGTTTGTGATTTTCAGTTTCACCTTGCTGGTAATCTATGGAGTGTTGGCGTTGTTTAGATGCATCTGCTGTAGAAAGTCTTCTGTGTCCGTTTCATTTTTTTAAAAATCCAAATGAATCTCAGTAACAGAACCATTAGTATTTTGAAAATTTTATATCTGCACAAGGTAGATTCAAGTAAAGAGGATGTTCTGCATATATCACCACTGGCCCCATGAATCACTATCAAGTGTTTGGAATCCTATTGCTTTAAAATTGACCTTGGGTGATTAAAGTGCTCAAGATAATTATTGAGACTGGAATTATCAGCAACAATGTTTAGTTTTAGTTTGTTACTTTGCGTAGAGTAACACATTATGTATGGTATATCTATATTGCTTTGTGTGATCTAAGCGAATCGGATCAACGCATCCACTGATATATCAGCACAAGGAAGGGTCTACGGGCGACGGTGTTTGTAAACGTGGCTAGACCTATTACACGCCACATAGCAGTCAGACTATGGGCCATAAACATTCGTGTGAACCACGAGCTTGTGTCTGTAGCATATCTCACAAAATATCACCTAAGAAAGTGGATTTTTAATTATTTATTTACGATATAGAAAGTTGTTGTTTTAGCTTTCGCAAGGTTTGCACAAATTTGCAGTGCTTAATTTCAAATGTGCGTCATAATATTATATATCATTTGTAATTATTTATTAATTTATTTCTTTATTTATTTAATATAATATTTACAGCATTAAGTTTAAATAAAGGGCCAAATCCAATATGGCTGTCACTGTATGAAGAGGAATATGAACACTGTCATAATATTTAAATCAATAAAAATTAATATGTTCCATCCTTCTACAAACATGGGGGAAGGGGGGGGGGGGGGAATAATTTCAGTTTGGCTTAACTTAAAAAGAACAGTAAAAGTGTTTTGGAAATAACAAAAAAACAACAACTATGTGTGTGTCCAATTTAGGAAATAATCGGCTCAGAAACAAATAACTTGTAGTAAATTCCATGGCATATAAAGGCGTTCCGTGTGGGACGGACTGTAATGTTGGTTGCTTGTGACAGGCTAGATATATCGGAAAAAAAGAAATTTCATGTTTCAAAACAATAATCATCATACTATAATTAAAGATGATCGAAACTCAATGAAATGACACATTAAATAAGCCATGCTAATATATCCAGTAGTAACGGAACTGGTTGGTTTTATTAAGTATTAAGGGATCACACCTCTATTTCAGCCAACTAGGGGAATGTAGTTATATGAAAAAGAGTACCACTTTTCTTTATTTTATTATGTTGGTGTCTGAACAGATTTGACAGTATGATTATGGAATATTGGAATGCGAACATTGGGAACATCATGATTATGACATATCAAATTGACATATGTCACATATGCTTAGCTACAGGGAATTGTTTACTCTGCGTGTGCTACATATATTTAACGAGACTTGCCTTACCCCAGTTACACCATGTGTGAAGGAGGCTGGGTTATTAAAGTTGCAGATGGCATAATTTGAATTTGATTTACTTAAATCGTATAAAAAGGCTGCTCTCAGCTGGGCCCAATTTCACAAAACATCGTTAACGTAGCGTTGCACGTAAACGTAAATCTACGACTAAACCACAATTCTTATTACTGTTATAGTATACCAAATATAGTTAGAAAAACACATATTTCATTTTCTTTTGTCCTTAAAATGATCAATTTTCCGTAATATTGTAATTTTCTTCGAGAAATAGATGCAAAACCCTTGTAAATGTATGCCCTGCATAGCTGCTAGTCACAGACGTTTTGTGAAATTGCCCTGTGGTCTGGTAGTATATAGTACCTACTTTTCATAAGTTAGTCAGTGCTGTATTATCACAGAGGTATAATCGATAGTGGTGAGATACATTATACAGAAACACATAGCAACAGTTAACAATAACTGTCGGCAGCGATAACACACTGGTTTATTATTAACACTGTTGTTTATCCACCTTGTATTTTGCATCGTAGGAGATGTTTATAAATACAAGTATGCTACGTTAACGATCCAGAGGGTTCATGTGTCAAGGTCATAACCCTGTTACCCGACCGGGGCCATATAGTATTGTGTTAATTCGAAATCATAAAGTGACTCACGACGAAGCAAAACAGACAAATAATGATCATGGTAAACAGTGACTGGTGTTAGTTTGTGTCAGCTAGTATACTCTTTGGACACAGACATTCAGCTTCAGTGGTAAGTTTCCGGCAAAGAGTTGTTTCTAGTTATCACTATATAAGGTAGCGCCAGCTGGAGAGATACTCGTATTTCCCTTGCTGACTAATTCTATGTAAAAGACGTTGTTTTGCGTTCCGTCTGTTAACAGCGCGGACTAGGGACACCACCGATGTTTACAGTTTATCTAGTCTTTTTCTTTTCTTTTTTTTCCCCAATTTCTATTACCCCAGAAACCATTTGGTAATGTCAGGGTTGGGGGCCCTGAAGTCATTACTTACAGTACGAGTCTATAATACAACTACTTATAGGCCTATATGTCAGGGATCTATCCAGGCATTCTCTGGTACCCAAAAAGGTCCCCCTCCTAGAAGAAACAGGCATTGAAAATTCTCAATGTGCCTTCATTGTTTATTTTGTTTTCCCAATTTTATCTTCTATGGGCCCCTGGTGAAAAATCCTGGACAAATCCCTGCATGTACATATATAAATATGCATGTATAGAGGTTATTCTCAACAAGGGAAGCAAAATGATGTGACGTGAATAACCTCTATTAAAATTTCATATGGGCAGAGAAATTTTTATAAAAAAAGAGCGAATGTTCAAGTCAAGAAAGAGAGAGAGAGAGAGAAAAAAAAAAAAAAAATAAAAAAAAAAAAAAAAAAAAAATAAAATATAATAATAAAAATAATAATAATAATAATAATAATAATAATAAAAGAGTAAAGAAGACAGATTTCCAAACTATAACCATTAACGATTATTTTCAAAGAAAATTTGCCAAGGTCTCCAAACTTCTTCAAATTCACTGAACTGACATTTTTTATACAATATATATTTTTCAATTTGCAGTTTATCTTTTATTATATTTTGAAGTGCCTCAACATTTAGTCCAGACTTCTGAATTTTCATTCTATCAATGTAATATTTTACATTAATAGTTAGCCAATTAATAAATCTGTATTGTTGATTTATAAGTCCAAACAAAACTATATTTTTGTCCAATGAGATGTGTTCATCTTTGGCTTGTAACCAATATTCAACCGCTTTCCAGACTTCAGCAACTTTTGTACAATTATAAAACAAATGTTCTAAATTTTCTGGTTGGAGATAACAAAAATGACAAATATCAGAATCTATATATTTTATTTTATGCAAAAAAGTATTTGTTGTTATTGTTCTGTGTAAGATTTTATACTGGAACCACATTAAAGATGGGTCTTTTAAAACTGAAAACGGTAAACTGTAATAGTATCGCCATATTTGTGGAGAAAAAGTACAACCCAGTTTACAATATTTTATTTGTGATGTAGGTATTACTTTATTCCTGTTCAATAATTGGTATATTGTTTTACATCCCTTTGCATTTTTTAGAAAAAATTCTTAGATTGAAAGGGAAAATTGCTCTTATTAAAGTGGCATATTCTAAAAAAAAAGATTTTATATTGTATCTTGCTTTACAAACTTCATAATCCATGAACTGTCCTTGCTCATTCAATAAATCTTGTATAAAAATTATGCCTTTTTCAAAAAGTGTTTATACAATATAGGTTTATCATCTTTAATGATATGACTAATATACCAAATATTTGTACTCATTATTTCATCATTATTTTCCCAAGTCTGTGTTTGTTGTATCTTTAACCAACTTTGTAATACATTTTTCCAAAACAGATTTTAATTAGTTTTTGTTTTTTCTGAAGGAAGTAATCACCGTAATTTAACAACTTAGACTTAGTTTTCTTTATTATATATATACTCTTCAAACACAGTAGAGGAATCTGAAATATTAATATCAACTATTAGACCACAAACATCCTAGTAAAGAACGTTCAGGTCTGTTTATCAACACACCGAAATACAGTCCATAGTTTGTACATGCATCACGCAGTTGCCCCATACACGTGCGTTGGGTGTAATTCTCGAATTTGACAATTTCCAGGAAGGTTCATTAATCACTATGGAACATTATTTCTCTCAATCTTTTTCATTCTGTTGTTATTGTTTTGTTTTTAGTCATTTTGTTTGTTTTAATTTGCGATTTACTGATAAAAAACATCAACTTTCAAATTCACTTCTGACCCCAATCGTCATTTAAGATATACCTTACAATGTTGACAATTGTAAATTCTTATTAGAGCTCCTCTACGTTTTTTGAAGAGTATATATATAGTTTTGTATTGTTCAAATTACCTTATTGCCTTTGAAAGTGCACGAAAACAGTCCCGGCGTCGTTTAGGTTAACCTTGGTGTACTTTGTATCATATATTTATACAGGCTCTTCTCACATCTATTTCCCTGCATGCATACATGCATAGGTTCGTGCATACATGTACACATACACACACATACAGGCAGGCACACACACACACACACACACAGACACACACACACACACACACACACAACTTCTGTATAGAATATATTATTTTTTGTTCCATCTGTTAATAGACCAGACTAAGGACGCCATGGATATGTATAGGTTTTTTTAATCTACATGTCTTTGGTCTATTTAAATGTATTGATTATTTTGTTGTTGTTACGGCTGCTTTATAGGGTGTATACTACCAAATCAAATCCCATAGACGACAATAGTAACATATGTGGCTAAAACTCGTATCAACGTATCAACCGACATAAACGCCACGGATATAAATACTACCACCCCTTACACTTAAAGTGAATCAGAAAAAAATGGGGGACAAGCTGCTCGTTTCTGAGATAACGGGTAGCGTCTATAACTACCCTAGTTTCGCACAAAATTCGAGTACTTTTTTTTAACAGGTACCCCATACATGTTTCAAGGACAAGGCTACTTGACCCATTGGTACTAGATGAAATAAAATAGCACATTTTTTTTACCCAGATAAAACTATTATTTTTTACAACTGTGAAGGAACATGCTCTTATTTCTTTTCGCCTGTGGCGATATTAATTGTTTTAGAGGGCCGTGTGCAGTCTCAATATGCACTTAAGCCCAGGTGGGCACCTTGTTGCGTAATACCTCCGCGCGACGGTCGTCGAGCTGTACTTTCCAATACACACCCAGACCAGATGCGGAGGCCATGTGGCCAGTAGTTACGTAATACATCCGCTAGTTCGGTACGTTCGGGGTATTGCTGGCGAACTAGGCGTCAGCAAGTCTGGCCATCTAAGGAAAATTGTCGTCTTGGTCGCTGTGGAAATATCACTTGTAGGTATTCGGTGCCGCGATGTACCCCCAGGCGATACTGGGATTTTAAAATAAATAGCTAGGGTTTTAGAGATATCAGGTAGAAACATATTGGAAGACTTCCAGGGAACGCGTCCGTTTGGACTTGGTAAATATTATTTCTGCTCTGTTGTATAACCTTGATGTGATTGATGTGACTTTAAATATATAAATACTGTATTATACCAATATTATTTAGACGGTGCTGCCGGTCATCTGACGCAGTAAACTGTAGGCTCACTGTTCTAATATATATAAAGTTTAACCAGTCATCCTAGAGGACCTAGGTAAACTGTAGGTTATTGTCTTTATTGTGATAGGTACCAGTATTAATTCTGTATTACAAGGTTACTGAATGAGTAGTTAAGGGTTAATTAAAAATTAACCAGTTAGGAATAGAGTTGTAATTCCTTTATTAATTAAATTCCCCTGGAAGCGTTTCTCAATTACCACACGTGTGGGTGTTGTGTCACGGTGAAGTGATTAGAATATTGTGTAAACTAGACACCTAGAGATTAACTAATTAAGTGATCAGTTCTGGGTTGTTATTATTTGTTGTTGTTAATTAACTACTGCGGCAGTACATTTGTCAGCGTAGTATTAATACAGATTCCAAAGTGTATTGTGTTTTGTTGTGTTTTCTAGTGAACCTTATATAAGATCTTATCTCTGATCATACCTAGACGAGCCACGCGGGTATAACTGCCCGTTACAGAGAGATCTAATAGATATACAGTTAGGAGAGATATTTGGATAATTGTGTGCTTCATTCAGTTACGGGTATTATAGGATCCCCGTGACAGGAGTGAAAATTGGGGCGCTCGTCCCGGATCTGAAACGGGACATGCATATTTAAAAAAGTATTGTTTGTAAATGGGGGCTTTATAAATTATTTTTACAAATTTACTAGAAGTAGTAACGTTGTTCACTAGAAAATTAATTAATAATAAGTGCGTCATATCTAAACATGGATAAGAATTTGCTGGATAGGCCTACGCTCATTGTAGTGGAGATTAAGCGAGCACGTAAGGCCGAGTTAGTTGAAATCGCAAGTCAGCGGGAAATTGATTTAACATCAGCTAAAACCTTAGGTGATATAAAGACAATTATTATCCAGAAAGGTTTTGGTGATAGGCCTGTTATGGAAGACAGTGAGATTGTTCCAGAGATAGAGATAAATGAGTTAAGTGTGGAACAACAATTAGCTTTTTAAAAAGTTGAGTATGAAAGAGAAGAACGTGCATTAGATACAGAGAGAGATAGAGAAAGAGAAGAGAGAGAGAGAGAGAGAGAGAGAGAGAGAGAGAGAGAGAGAGAGAGAGAGAGAGAGAGAGAGAGAGAGAAAGAGAAGAGAGGGATAGAGAGAAAGAAAGAGATAGAGAAGATAGAGAGAGAGAGAGAGAGAGAGAGAGAGAGAGAGAGAGAGAGAGAGAGAGAGAGAGAGAGAGAAGAGAGGGATAGAGAAGATAGAGATAGAGATAGAGAATTCCAGTTAGCAAAATTAAAAGTGGAACATGAGTTAAAGTTGAATACTGAAGAAGTTAGACGGGAGGCAGGAAATGGTTTTAACATGTCGGAGGCTTATAGATCAGTGCCTGTATTTGATGATCAGGAGGTAGTTATGTTCTTCCAACTTTTTGAACGGGCCGCTAAGCAGCTAAATTGGCCGCAGTCTAAGTGGACATTGTTAGCCGTGTCTAAGTTTAAGGGGAAGGCTAGTGTAGCTTATAATTTAATGAGTGATGAGCGAGCAAGTCAGTACGACCTAGTTAAGGCTGCAGTGTTGAGGGCTTATGAATTACGACCTGAGGATTATCGTTTACGGTATAGCGAGTTGAGAAAAACGCAGCGTCAGTCGTATAGTGAGTTTGTGGCTAAGAAGGCAGGGATGTTTGATAAATGGGTGGTGTCTCATCAGGTAGAGTCATACACCGAGTTACGGGAGTTGTTGATCTTACAGGGCATTAAAAATGGATTACCAGTTAGCTTACGTATTCATTTAGAGGATCGTGATGTCAAAAAGATAGAGGAGGCAGGCATAGTGGCAGATGATTACGTGTTAATACACAAAGCTCAGGCAGTACAGGGTAGCTCTTTACAACAGGGTGATAAGAAGAAATTTCAGCCAGGTTTTTCCCGGGAAAGTAACTATCGGGGAGAGTCATCTAGTTGGTCAGCTAGTCAGGCAAGGAATGCACCTGGTGGGCAAGGTAAGGATAGGCCTGCATTATCAGCCAATGCACGAACTTTTCGTCCACATTGCAGTTACTGTAAATAGGATAACCATCTTGTCGGGGACTGTTTTAAAAGGAAAGGCGATAATGCGCAAGTGGTCGGTTTAGTGAGGTCAGCTCCGTTAGCGAGAGAGTTAATGGTTAGTCCCATGGCAGAGAAAGTAAACCCGTATGTGTCCACTGGTATGGTTTGTGATGTGAAACAAGAATTGATCAGTCTCAGAGGTTCGCGATAAACATATGACGGCATAATCTACAGACTTATAAATTATAAATACAAGTTGACAACATACTCGGAACACAATTATATATAAAGCAGATATCGTAATTGTGATACATTTACCTGTACAAAAAAAAAATAAAAAAAAAGGACAGCATACAGTTATGCGCATCTGTAAACATTGCAATGTCATTAGGATACAAGACAAACCAAATGAGCAGAAATTAATCGTGCATGTAATACATCGCTGTTAATCAGGAAATTTGGAGGAGTATCGAAAAATAATACATGTATATATATATATATATATATATATATATATATATATATACGTTTATTAAGCATACGTCATACGTCATTCTTATGATAAATGTGACTCTTGATTTATTCTCAAGGGTATGGCAGATGGTAAACTATTTCAATTAGTAACTGGATGACTTTCGCAGATACGTTCCCGCATATTACTAATTGTATTGTTGGATGCATCAGTGGATACACTCGCTATGTATGAGGCGAGGGGAGGGGAGGTGAAGGATGGGTGGGGGAGGAGGGGGTGACTAGCGAATAATTTCAAGGTCATCAATTGTTTTACCAAGGCTGAACTGGTATTATGCGTCATAACACATGACGCACATACAATTATTTTGAGGCTGTTATGAACTTCCAACATTGATCAACCAGACGACATCAGCTGTAAATTGCATTTTTCGCTTAACTCTGATGTTGACCACTGGTTTGCAGTTGATCGATGTCGTTTTTAAAGTTAATATCCCACCTACTTTGAAGTAGAACTGACGCATGCCTTCGCTTACACGTTGAAATCGAATTGATTCGATTATTTTGTTAAACGTCTAACGCCCAATACCAGGATTTCCTTTACGCCATCGACACCGTGGGTTATGAGCTGTAACTATGATTGAGATTGTGGTCGTCGATTGCTTAAAACACCACGGGTACGGTGTGCCAGGATATGTCTTACAAATGGTCATGGAAATGGTGGTGGGAGTGGAAATAGTGTTTTTCAAGAAATGTATAACCCTTTTCACGTAATGTTGTTGTTGTTTTCTTTTGTTATTTTTTTTTTTTTTTTTTTTTTTTTTTTTTTTTTTTTTTTTAGTAACTTGTATTTAATACTGTTTGACTTCGTCATATTGTCCTATTTCGACTAATAAAGTAACAACAATGTTTGATTACTTAACCACTATGTTAAGTAATCGGCGATTACCAGACTTGAAGTATAATGTTATAGGGAATGTTACACACTCTTTAGAAAGAGTGGGCAGGACGTAGCCCAGTAGTAAAGCGCTCGTTTCATGCGCGGTCGGTTTGGGATCGGGAATGAATGAGAATGAATGAATGTTTAACGACACACCAGGACGAAAAATACATCGGCTATTGGACGTCAAACTATGGTAATGCAAATAAATAAAGTGATGATCAACATTAATATAAAAATTCAAGATTTAAATAAAAACAGTGTAAAGGACTGTGCAAAAAAACAAAACAAATATCACAGATAGATACTGACTTGGCCATTCTAAAAAATAATGTTGCACTCCTGCACCACGGTGAGGTTACAGCACGCGCAGGGGGGTTTGGCATCGATTCCCGTCGGTGTGCCAATTGGACTATTTCTCGTTCCAGCCAGTGCACCACAACTGATATAACAAAGGCCGTGGTATGTGCTATCCTGCCTGTGGGAAAATGCATATAAAAGATCCCTTGCTGTATTACAAAAAAATGTAGTGGGTTTCCCCTGATGTCTACTTATCAGAATTACTAAATGTTTGACATCCAATAGCCGATGATTAATCAATCAATGTGCTCTAGTGGTGTCGTTAAACGAAACAAACGTTTATGTCTAGAAAGAGAAGAAATCGTATGTCACCACAAATACTTCTATATTTGGCAGAATCGATCGATTGTTCGTGTGAACGTTCCCACTGCTCTTTCGCTGTACCAATCGTAGATTACTGGCCAAAATGAATAAATAACCCATGTTTGGTACAGTGTTTTTTTCGAGAGTACTCAACTGATATGCGACGAGTCGCAAGATCGAAACCCATTAGTGACACATTTATTAAAACTAATGCTGGCGACTGATTAACAAATTCGCCAATATTCCACAAATATGTTTTTCTTTCAAAATGCCCCCCCCCCCCCCCCTCCCCCACCAAGAAAAATCGAGTATGCAAACGATCTCACCTAAACTATATAATAAAGACAGTGGTATATGCTGTCCTGTTTATTAAAAGTGTATATAAAAGATCCCTTGATGCTAATGGGGAAAATATGCCGTGGATTTCATCTGAAGGCTATATGTAAAAATAACCAGTTTGCTCTAGAGGTGTGATTAAACAAAACGCACTTTAACCTTGTCTCACCTTACGTGGTTGCTCTACCCAATGGGCTGCAAAGATCTGCACAAAGACAAGAAGACCAAGACTGAATTCAATTCCAGAATGCGACAGCTGTAAATCGTGCGAGATAGTGATGTGCAGACAGTTTTCAACGAATATCGGAGCGTAATCCGCATATTATGGAAGTCAGTTCTGTGGTTCGACTAGGCGACCGCGGCAATTAGTTAAGACGCCGGTAATTCACGGGGGCGGGACGTAAACCCAGTGCAAGAGAATCGCCTTACGTGCGATAGGTCGAAGGATCTGTTCCCAGCAATGAACTTGGGTTTGGTTGCGTTCCATCCATTACCCCATGGCTGGGACGTCGAAGGACGTGGTATGCGCTGTCCTGACTGTTGGAATTACATTTCTGCGTTATTGATATGCATAACTTGTATGGAAGCAGCGAGTATCTTGTGCACTTTAGTGAATCAATGCTAAAATAACCGTATGTTAGAAATCAAATAGCCGTAGTTTTAAATGAGTTGCTATTAAACAAACATTGCATTCCTTTCTTTTTCGTTCGTGTCTTATACTGCTTCATTAGAAAGAAAGAAGGAAATGTTTTATTTAGCGACACACTCAACACATTTTATTTACGGTTATATGGCGTCAAACATATGGTTAAGGACCACACAGATAATGAGCAAGGGATCTTTTATATGCACCATCCCACAGGCAGGTTAATACATACCACGGGCTTTGATATACCAGTCGTGGTGCACTGGATGGTGCGAGAAATAGCCCAATGGTCCCACAGACGGGGATCGATCCCAGACCGACCGCACAGCGAGCGAGCGCTGTACCACTGGACACACTGTATGTATAATCGGCTATTGTAGTGGTAGTGTTTATGTTGTTGCCCTGCGTCGTATTAATTCTGTTATATGCATTATTTTTATTGTCGTAATAAATATCATCCCTTCGATTATATTATCACTACTGTTGTTGCTGCTACTACTGCTACTGCTACTACTACTACTGCTACTGCTGCTGCTACTGCTACTACTACTGCTACTACTACTACTACTGCTGCTGCTACTACTACTGCTGCTGCTGCTGCTGCTGCTGCTGCTGCTGCTGCTGCTGCTGCTACTACTTGCGGCTTGAAGCGTTTTTTTGCAAGTTTCGTCTGACATATTGAATGCACGAACATGCTTTTGAGTAGCTGCTTTATATGCGTTCGGAAGAAGCAAGATGCACGTTCTGATTTCATCTTCCAATGAAAATATAACATGCTTACAAACATTCAATCACGTGTTATATCCAAGATTAAAAAAAAAACAAAAAAAAAACAAACAAACATTTGTCATAAAAAAATTATGCGGCATAGAGATTTGAACCAGAAATGATATTACTGAAGTTGTACTATCTTATCCACTACACTACGAGAGAAGGCTGCCAGACTCTCAAATTTTAATCGTGCCTTGCAGATAGCTCGTGCATATTGCTGAAGGTAATATAAATACATCTATTAATATGTCGGACTTGTAAGTTTGTTACTGCTGTAAAAGGAATTTAAGTCCGGTAGGAATACAAGTCCTAGGCTTACTATAAAAAAAAAAAAAAAAACAACAACAGAAAAATATATCCGGAATGCAAGTCTGGGTAGGACTTACATTTGTAGGAATGGAGGTCCGATAGAACTACGCTTCCTAGGAACCGAGGTTCGCAGGACCTCGGTTCCTACGGACTTGCATTCCTTTTACACCGGTATAATAGATAACAAACTCAGAATGGTTCTTGACAATTTTGCTCAAAAGTTACTTATAAATGATTACAAATATTTGGAAAAATATCCGCCCGGTCCCCCTTTCCCCTAACCCTAACCTTAACTCCAACCCTAACCCCAACCCCAGCCCTAACCCCAGCCATAACCCCAACCCTAACCCTAACCCTAACCCTAACCCTCAACCCAAACTAAAAATAATAATGGAGGGAACGGGCGGATATCATACCAAATATTTTGTTTTGGAGGGGTAAACCATCACCAGAAACAGTCCCTCACATATTGTAACAGCAATGAAATTGACACATGTTGACCAAACTTTGTTACAGTCTGTTCCAATAAAGTGCACAAGTCACCTGTTTAATGACATCTTTCTTTTAATTTCAAGAGTAAACACTACCTTGTACATCAATGAGAGTCCAAACAAATGCTAAATTAGGTAGACTATCATTAAATAGATATTTACAAAATATTTACTTGTCAGTTTAATATGTAAGAAATAATAGACGAAAATAATTTTTATTCTATTTCCGACAGTACTTTAGGTTAAATTTCATTTTATTTCCGAAAATATGACTTTTTCGTACATACGAAATTATTTGAAGACAAAATCCAGTTTGGGCTTTTTACAAATATTAAGACGATCAGAAAAAAATTCAGTATACAGACTCTGATATTCTAAACCAGAAAATATATTTAATATGTAAGTTTAATCGTAGAAATATTTTATTAGTCGAAAACATCTTACAATACAGCAAACTCAGGAATGTCTCTGTCACGGGGATCCTATAATACCCGTAACTGAATGAAACACGATTATCCAAATATCTCTCCTAACTGTATATCTCTTAGATCTCTCTGTAACGGGCAGTTATACCCGCGTGGCTCGTCTAGGTATGATCAGAGATACGATCTTATATAAAGTATATGTAATATAGCACGTTTAGTTCACTAGAAAACACAACAACAACACAATATACTTTGGAATCTGTATTACTACTACGCTGACAAATGTACTGCCGCAGTAGTTAATTAACAACAACAAATAATAACAACCCAGAACTGATCACTTAATTAGTTAATCTCTAGGTGTCTAGTTTACACAATATTGTAATCACTTCACCGTGACACAACACCCACACGTGTGATAAATGAGAAACGCTTCCAGGGGAACTTAATTAATAAAGGAATTACAACTCTATTCGTAACTGGTTAATTTTTAATTAACCCTTAACTACTCATTCAGTAACCTTGTAATACAGAATTAATACAATAAAGACAATAACCTACAGTTTACCTAGCTCCTCTAGGATGACTGGTTAAGCTTTATATATATTAGAACAGTGAGCCTACAGTTTACTGCGTCAGATTACCGGCAGCACCGTCTAAATAATATTGGTATAATACAGTATTAAAATATTTAAAGTCACATCAATCACATCAAGGTTATACACAGAGCAGAAATAAAATATTTACCAGTCCGGACGGACAACGATCCCCTGGAGCCTTCCTTTTGTTTCTCCCCGATATGTCTAAAACCCTAGCTATTTATTATAAAGTACCAGACTGGTCCGGAGACAGTACGCGGAACCGAATCTTATGATGTGTATATTTCCACAGCGACAAAGCGGTATTTTTTTCTTACAAGCCTAGACTGGTTGTCGCCTAGTTCGCCAGCAATACCCCGAACGTGCCGAACTAGCGGAGATATTACATAACTACTGGCCACATGGCCTCCGCAACTGGTCTGGGTGTGTATTAGAAAAAGCTCGACGACCGTCGCGCAGAGGTATTACGTAACAAAGTGCCCACCCGGGCTTAAGTGCATCTTGGAACTGCACACGGCCCTCTAAAACAATTAATATCGCCACAGGCGAAAACAAAATTAAGAGCATGTTTCCGTCACAGTCCCTTTAATGTTATTGAAACCACAATATGTCGTTAATAACAATGCCGCTTGATTAGGTTTCGACGTGTCCGGTCTACCTGGCGTCAGAGCTTCAGGTCAGTGACATCTGTTAGGTAAGTCAGTGCACAGAGTTGAACACTGCGGTAAATGTCGATCCAGGTCAATAACTCGAGTCACATAACCTCTGTGATGTAATGATTAAAGGCACAGCAAACCCAAACACCATCACCACCACCACCTCCAACACCAATATACTACTAGTACTACTACTAATACTACTACTAATACTACTACTACTACTACTACTACTACTACTACTACTACTACTACTACCACCACTACCACTAATACAACAACAACAACTACTACTACTGCTACTATTTCTACTACTACTGCTGTTTCTACTGCTATTATTTTTACGGACACCATCAGAAAAATATTCAGTATACAGACACTGATATTCTAAACCAGAAAATATATTTAATATGTAAGTTTAATCATAGAAATATTTTATTAGTCGGAAACATCTTACAATGCAGCAAACTCAGGAATGTCCCTTTAATGTTATTTAAATCACAATATGTCGTTAATAACAATGCCGCTTGATTAGGTTTCGACCTGTCCGGTCTACCTGGCGTCAGAGCTTCAGGTCAGTGGCATCTGTTAGGTAAGTCAGTGCACAGAATTGAATACTGCGGTATATGTCGATCCAAGCCAATAATGTGTGTTACGTAATCTCGGTGACGTAATGATTAAAGGCACATTAAACCAATAACATTTTGTTTTTCAAACATCAATAGAGCCCATTGATTAATTAATCATTGGCAGAACAGAACAGAACAGAACTTTATTACGCTCAGGCCGTTACACAACGGCATATGAGGAACATGATATATAAACTGTAGTGAAAAGATAGGGTTTACAGGAGACAATAGTACAATAGTATTAATACAAATGCAATAAAGTAATAGAGACAATAGTATAATACAAATGCAATAGAATAATAAGGAATAATATAATACAATTAGAATAAAGTAATGTAATGTCACATTATTGTAATTCCAACCAAATGTGCTAATCAGACATGCGCACACATATATACATGTATACTTGGGTAGTAATAAGACATTGTACATAATTGATATACATATATTTTAGGGTTTACTGCATTTATTAATAATTTCTTTTATTAATTTACATAATTTCTTGAGAACACTTATTTTGCTATTCGTCATTAGTTGTTTAAATTTCAGCGTACTTGGTTTATTATAATAATATGGCTTAAGCAAATTTTTACAGGAGTTAGTGAAATAAGTACATGTGAATAAATAGTGAAATTCGTCTCCAATATCATTATTGTTACATAATGTGCACGTTCGATCTTCCACTGGGGTGTTGTTCCAGCGTCCTGTTTCGATTGGTAAGTAGTGATTAGATGTTCTAAATTTGAGTAACGTAGTCCAACATGTTTGTGGTAATATAATAAGATATTTTTCTTATCTAAGGTTTTACTTAAATATAGTGTACGTTTTACCTTTTGATGATAAAGTTATGTTTGTATTCCATTGTTGTAAATACTGTCATTTTGTCTTAATTTTACTTGATTAAGAAGTATTTTTACGGAAGAAAAGTTCCGTGACATCCAAACATTTGTCATGCCTAGCTGGTTAAATATATCTTCGACCATTTTTATCCATTTATAACTATATCCATTAACAGAAGACTCGTGTAACATTAATTCATGCAGTAAAAACGATGATTTTGTTTGTTTACCAGATACAATACGGGCCCAAAAACTTTTAATTCTTTGTTGAATAATTAGTTTAAGGGGTCTTCTTCCTAGTTCTCCATATAACATGAATAGCGGGGTGCCTTTTTTAACTGGTAAGATGTGTCTTAGGAATGTTATATGAATAGTTTCAATGATATCGATGTTTTCATAACCCCATATTTCGCACGCGTATAAGAGAATCGGGAGTACAATGGAATCAAATAGTTTTAATTTGCATTCTATTGAAAAGTTATTGTCTTTAGATTTAGACAGAACAAAGTACATTGCTTTTGTTGCCTTTTGAGTTAGTAGTTTTTTGCTTGTATTAAATTTATTTAGTTTGGTAAAAGTAAGACCTAAGTGTTTATATTATTTTACGTTTTCAAGCACATCATGTCCAAGTGTAAAAACTTTCTTGTAATCATTACTGGTGCCATTGAAAATTATTATTTTAGTTTTACTTGCATTTACTTTGAGTTTCCATTTATTGCAATATTGTGAAAAGACATTTAGGGATTGTTGTAAGTCAGAGGCGTTTGATGCGAGAAGCGTATATAATAAACATAAAAAGTAAAGAGCTGTTTTATCGAACGTTTCATCTCTATCCAGGGATACCCCAGTACAATTTTGGCTTTTTAAGTAATTATCTAGATCATTTAAATAAAGGGAAAACAGGACAGGCGACAAATTTTCTCCTTGTCGGACACCGATGTTGCATGGAAATGGCTCAGAGCTTCCGGTTTTTGTACAAATACATGACTTTATTCCTTGATACATTTGATAAATTATTTTAAAGAATTTTCCATTAATATTATTTTCTAATAGTTTCTGCCATAGTTAAGTTCTAGAAATAAGATCAAAAGCTTTTTGGAAATCTACAGAAGCACAAAATAATTTCCTTTTTCTTGTCTTTAAAATTTCTATCAGAGAATATATATTAAATAGATGGTCGGTAGTAGAGTAGCCTTTTCGGAAAGCAGTCTTAGATTCATTCAGTATATTATTTTCTTAAATAACAGCATTTAATCGGCTATTTAAAATTGTGGTGAACAGTTTAGAGATGCAACAGAGCAATGTTATTGGTCTATAATTTTCTGGTAACGAACGATTTCCTTTATTTTTAAAAATGGGTTTAATTACTCCAGTCAACCATTCATTGGGAAAAACACTATTGTCGAAGATTATGTTTAACAGTTTAATATAGATTGGTAGTACTATGCCGGCAGTTGTTTTAATGTATTCATTAATGATATTGTCGATTCCAGGTGCCTTACCGTTTTTCAGTTGTTTTATAGCATTTAATATTTCATTTTCTTCAATTCTACTGTTTAAAACATGTTCACTATCTGAGTCTATGTTATTAAAGTTTATTTTTGTTTCGTTATCGTCCGATTCGCCTTTGTTTAGAGTTTGGAAAAAATTATAGAAATCATCTAACGGTGGTAAGTTATTATCTTCGTTAGGTCGTTTAAGTAGTTTGTAAAAAGCTTTTGGGTCGTTTGTCCTCAATTGTCGCATTTGTTTTTCAATATTAAATCTTTGGACGGAATGTTCTTTCAGCAATGACTTTTTATACGTGTTACTTGCATTAATTAATCTTTGTTTATTTTCTAAAGTTATTCTTGAGTTATACGTTTTTTTGGCCTCATGATATTTTCCGCGTAGAATTCGACAACTGTGTGTCTTACCGAACAGCGATTGGTTACCTTTGAGTTTTACACGTCGCTTGATCGTGCAAGATCGTGCATGACCTAGAGTCGATTCAGCCGCATCTAAAAATAGATTTTTCATAGCCTGTGTTGCAGTATCGACACGTGTTTGAATGTCAACAGACTGATTATCAAGCATTGTGGATATGATTTCGAGTGAGTCCTGGTTAATTTTATTTTTAAATTCTGTTGATTTTTCAGGTTTCCATTTACTTGGCTTTTTGTTAGCTGAATATGTCATACAATTAGAAGTATCGTTATCGTTAGCATGTTTATCAACATTTAAGCTAAGTATTAAAGCACAATGTACATCTGAAAAAAGTGGGTCAAACTCACATACATCAAAATGTTTAGCTATTTTTAATAAATGATGGTTGCCAATGGCATAATCAACAACACTGCTATCTTTACAAGTAAATTTTCCTATGTTTTTATCATGTCCTAATCTGCCATTTATTATATATAAATTGTGTGACTTACATATATTTAATAGTTTAATACTATGACTGTTTACTTTGCCAATATCTTGACTTGCTCTTTCTATGGGAATATTATATGATTCTAATTTGTATATGTCATTAAAAAAATCTGACCTATCATTTTCCATGCTGTTTAGTATGTCAATGTCAGTATCAATTACAGTGTAATCTGGGAAACAATTTGTTCTAGCATTAAAATCACCTAGTAGTAAAAGTGGGCTATGTTCTTCTATGTGTTCAATAAGTTCACTTTCAATAATGTCAAAAATATTTTCTTTATAGTATGGGGATCCAATAGGAGGAATGTATACAACACCGATGGTTAGTTTTCCGTGAAGACCTGTAATTTCCGTGGGAATGCTAAACCAAGACACATATTCAGAATTATTTGTGATATTGAAATCTATAGTAGAAGACAATTCATTTTTTATACAAATGGCTATTCCACCTGATGAATTTAATCTTTTTTCCGTTATTCAGAAGGAAGGTATAGCCAGGTAATAATGTTGACATGCAGTCTGTTTGATCTGTTTTTGTTTCAGTAAAACAAAGAATATCATTCTTAGATATAAATTCTACAAATTCAGGGATTTTTAGTTTATTTCTCAGACCACACACATTAATACTAATAAAAGATAATTGAGTATTTTCACAACTGCCACAAGAAGTCAGTGGATTGGGCCTGTTTTGGTATATTTCCCCAGCTACATAAGGTTGATCAGTTTTGACAGTGCTCATACAGGGTGGGTTAGCATTTGTGGTGCTAATAGGAACCGTATGTACATTTATGGTATTGATATAACATGGGTCAATATTTGATATACTATCACAAAACATATCAACATTTGGGGTAATAACAGAAGGTAAATATACATTTGTAGTACTGACACACGGTGGGTTGACATTTATAGGTATATTATTAAATGGATTTACATATAAATATACATTTGAATAGTAGGGTGGGCTAACATCTGTGGTGCTAATAGGAACTATATGTACATCTGTAGTAGTATTAACATAATATGGATGACTATGTGATGTACTATCACAAGGTATACCAACATGTGTGGTTCTAACAGGAGATAAATATACATTTGTAGTACTACAACAAGATGAGCTAATATAATTTGTAAGCAAATTATTCATTGCAGTTAAGTATACATTTGAGATACTATCACAGAGTGGGTCAACATGTGTTAACATATCATTAACTGCAGGTGGATGTACATTTGAAATATTATCACAAGGCTATTGGATGTCAAACATTCGGCAATTCTGACTCGTAGTCATCAGATAAAACCCGCAACATGTTTCCTAATGGAGTAAGGGGTCTTTTATATGCATTTTCCCATAGACAGGGAAACACATACCACTGCCTTTGACCAGTTGTGCTGCACTGGTTTGCAAACCCATAGCAACTCAAATAACATGTTTACTAAAAATGTCTATGTAAATAAAAAGGTTTCTCAACTAATTACCATGAAATTATAAATATTATATCTCATTTTTGATACAGGGGTGAAGCCAAAATGTTAGAACAGCCAGGTAATCGACAATGCAGTATAAAGAGACTAGGTAGAACTGCACGTGTTTGACCTTATATGAATATTAGCCTCATTATAGAGTTATAAGACAGTTCATTGGTTCCACTTTGACACAAATGTATTATA
>NC_054712.1:43943452-43955285 GCF_016097555.1 Gigantopelta aegis | reverse complement strand
CTTTTCCCCCTTAAAGGAAATGTGACCGAGAACCATACGCCCTATTTGTCCTTAACAGGAATGCCCCTACCAAGGACCATAGTCCTCCCATTTCGCCAACGGATGCCCTACGAGAACATAAGGTCCTTCTACTTCGCCTTTAAAAGAACTGCCCTCCCGAGGTTCATACGTCCTCCATACTTCGTGCTTAAACAGGGACTGCCGCTAACCGAGGACCATTACGTCCTCCCTACTTCTTCCTTAAAAGGAATGCCCCTACCGAGGACCATACATCCTCCCTACTTCGTCCTTAACAGGACTGCTGCTACCGAGAACCATACGTCCTCCATATTTCGTCCTTAACAGGACTGTCCCTACCGAGGACCATACGTCCTCCCTACTTCGCCCTTAACAGGACTGCCCCTACCGAGGACCATACGTCCTCCCTACTTCGTCCTTAACAGGACTGCTGCTACCGAGAATCATACGTCCTCCATATTTCGTCCTTAACAGGACTGCCCCTACCGAGGACCATACGTCCTCTCTACTTCGTCCTTAACAGGACTGCTGCTACTGAGAACCATACGTCCTCCATATTTCGTCCTTAACAGGACTGCCCCTACCGAGAACCATACGTCCTCCATATTTCGTCCTTAACAGGACTGCTGCTACCGAGAACCATACGTCCTCCATATTTCGTCCTTAACAGGACTGCCCCTACCGAGGACCATACGTCCTCCCTAATTCGTCCTTAACGGGACTGCCCCTACCGAGGACCATACGTCTTTCCTGTTCTTAATCCTGCTTTGTCTTAAGACGACTGCCACCGCGTTAGACTATACAACATTCGTTTATATTGAGAGGTCTGTCACTGTAAATGACCATACATATTTCATTTATATTTAAGATGACTGCCACTGAATATGATCGTACATTCCTTTTTTGTTTAAGAGGACTGCCTCTAAGTATGATAGCACGTCCTTGAGAGGACTGCGACTATATAGGATCACACATTCTTTCTACTCAAGACTTCATGATGTCTCCCTACGACCATACATATTTCCTACTTCGTCTTCAATAGGACTGCCGCTACCAAATCTGATTTGTCAAATCTTAACCTTCACAATGTTGATGCAATTCAAGAACGCCACGGCACTTTGACATAATTACGTCACAACCATATGCGATAATTCAATTTACACTCTGAACCCAGGCATAGCGAATATTTATTAAATTCATTGTCATTCTTGCACTTTCAGCTAACCAAAAGTAGTACGCCCAAGAGTTACGATAATTGTCACACAATTGCCGCAGCGGAGTTAATGGCGATCCTATCTGCTGGCCGCCTGATGGGCCAATTATCACCTGTTTTCCCAGGATTACAGAGTGGCGGCAGAGACGTCCACAACACCCCAGGGATCAACAAGTTAATGTAATAATGGTGCCAGATTTGGAAAGTATTTCCTGAGCAAAGCAGATGTTCTCACCTCGTCCATCTGTAGTTTGTGATAGATTATTGCAAGACCGTTACTTCTTCCACGCGGCAGAGCCTTCCAGTCTTCCTATCACTGCTGACGTTCAGTTCCGACTACAGGGAGATGCATTTAGACGATCTGGGGTTCTCAATTGATGACCATGCGATATGGCAATGGGGACAAATGAAAATGAGATTATGAAATTATCTCAATGAATTGTAGGATGAGTGGACATCGCTGGTGAGAATAATGCACTGCACTCTGACAGACAGGCAGAACATTATTGTCAATATTCGATAACACTTTTCCATAATCAACATGGATCCAAATTGTCCACGATGCTTTCTAGTCAACCATGGTAAACGCAGTAGTGGTTAAGGATGGCACGAGTGCAGTTGTACCCTACTGTCTATTTCATTTTGACAAACAACCCTTCATCGTCATATCAGCAGTAATGCTGTATTTCTTGTTCCATGTCCAGTTTAATTTTGGACTCGGATAAACAAGAATTTTGTTTTCTCCAGGGAAATGAAGCTGCATGTATAGAAGAATATTATTGAAGCATCAATCTAAGGCTAATCCGTATTGCTATCGGTTATGGGTTTGACATTTAGTTTTTTTTTAAACAACATATTAGCCTACTGCAGTATTGCACATGTTGTATATCTTACATGTTTGTTGCTGACATGAACGCATGGATTAATTACAACAACTAACACGTTGTAAATGACTTTCCAACATATTCACAGTCGCGAAGTAGCCATCCAGAAAAAGATGCTTGTCTTTGTTGTGCGGTGGAAATTAATTAATAACAGTACCGCCTCGAAGGCAATTCACAGGTTTATTACCAGCGTCTAACGCTAAACAATATCGTGTTTCGTAAATCCGATATTATTATAGGTTCCATATTGTGATTATTTCAAATCGAATTATATGTAATATGAGTATATGTGTACACGTGCGTGTGTTCATAAGAGTACACGAATTGTTCAATGAATTAATGAATGAAACGAATGAACAAATGAATGAATAGACGAATGGATAAGAATCAAATTTGGGTGACAGAAAGAACAAAGAGACATGGGAGAGAGATGTGGGGTGAGGCAGTGGAGAGATAAACATTAAGAGTGAAGGGTGAAAGATAACGGGAGAGAGAGAGAGAGATACAGAGAGAAGAGAGAGAGAGAGAGAGACAGAGACAGAGACAGAGACAGAGACAGAAAGACAGACACAGAGAGAGAGAGAGAGAGAGAGAGAGAGAGAGAGAGAGAGAGAGAGAGAGACGAGAGAGACAGACAGACAGAGAGAGAGAGAGAGGGGGGAGAGAGAGTGTGTGTGTGTGTGTGTGTGTGTGTGTGTGAGAGAGAGAGAGAGAGAGAGAGAGAGAGAGAGAGAGAGAGAGAGAGAGAGACGGAGAGAGACAGAGAGAGACAGCGAGAGAGGGGAGGATCCCTTGCTACTAATGGCAAAATGTAGCGGGTTTCCTTTCTAAGACTCTATGTCGAAATTACCACAAGTTTGACATCCAATAGCTGATGATTAATAAATCAATATGCTCTAGCAGTGTCGTTAAACAAAACAAACTTTTATTAGAGATGGTATGGGCTTAGAACGTCGTGTTGTTTACCTGATTTTTAACTTTATTCATTATAGAGTGACATATAAATTCATCGGTTCCCTTTTAACGCAAACGGACTATAGCATCCGCCATAAGTCTGATCCGTGTCAACGCCGTGTGTCAATGACTATTTAAATCATACTGTAGAAGTGACGTTGAGACACATTGTATTAAACCTGCCTCACACAAATCACTTTATATTCCATGTTTATATTCCACTTGTGATCATTACTGGCCATCAGTAAGCACGTTCTGGTGTCCCTATCGGAAGATCTTTGCTAATATCACCGTTTACAGTAAGCCTGAATCTCGTAGACTGACATTCACAGTGGTTCATGTGCCCCCCGTTTCCGTATTTGACACGTGTCGATCATTTGCGTTGTGGACGTGACGTTACAATGTCAAGGAGTACTTTTCTGTCTAGCTAATAAATAAATAAATAGTGGGATTCGTACAGAGAATACAACACGACAGATCATTAAATACCACGGTGAGTGATTTGGAAACATATCTAACGATTGGAAGCGAGTTGCTTGTGTTTTAAAACAGCACGCTATAACAAAACAGGTTTAAAATAAATTTAAATGTCCTTTTTAACTAAATGTTATTTGCGGTGTTTGCGCTTGCAGTTAATTTATGCATTAAAGGACAGTCGGTTTTAAGTTAATTCATACGTCATGAACATACATTTTCTATAGGGCTTATTCCATTGGATGATACGTGGCTGAGGCAACCGGGTCATCACCCAGGAGCAGCTAACCGTGTGTCTTTAAATCGGTAACCCTCACATGCATGACACTGCTAATTAGTATCACAAATAACGCAAATAGTTTTGCCATTGATCTATAAGAATATTGAAATACCAAACCGATAAAACCAACACTGATTGTGGTAGTGGTGGTGGTTTTGTTTATTTGTTTTGTAGCTTTGTTCTTTTTTTTCTTTTGTGTGTGTGTTTGTCTTTAGGTTGGTTTGCTTATTATTGTTACTGCTGCTATTGTTGTTGCTGTTGTTTGTGGGTTTCCTTTGGGGTTTTTTTTTTTAAATTAATTTATTTATTTGGTTTCTTGTTTTTTTGTGGGAGTTTTGAGGGGGTTTTCTTTGGTTCTTTTTTGTGGTACATTGTGCGATGGAAGGAGAAGCAGAAGAAGGAAACTTTGTAAAAATAGAACAATAAACTAAGAACACATTAAGTCATAATTTGTTTGTCAATGTCCGGGAAACTGGATTGATTTATTGATGCATTCATTCATGCATTCATTAATCAATGCATTCATTCATTTATCTATTCGCCCATTCATTCATTCATTTCATTTCATTGATATATCTTATTATATTGATCTCAACGTAGTGGTGCAAAAAAGTTATAATATCACTATAAAAACATTATAAATCTTAGTCAGTGATGTCTGCAGACATGTGGCCCGATTCTGAAATCATTTGTTATTTAGATACAATCTTCCCATTGATCTAAATAACACGGAAACAGAACCAGTCTCAGAAATTGGGTGATGACAACCCTCGGCTAATAGTATGCAGATGAATCTGTCATTATCAGTAGAGGCGCAGATGAGATTTTAATGTTTCACACTTAAACACGGGTCGAGGTGGGATCTAGCTCATTTAGCAGAGCGCTCGCCTGAGGTGCTTGGGTCGAAGGTTCTAATCCCCTTCGTGGACCCACCCTCTGATTTATTTTCCTCCCGTCACAACCAATACCCCAAGACTGGTATATCAAAGGCCGTGGTATGTGTCGTCCTCTCTGGGGAAGTGCATATAAAAGATAGCGGGTTTCTTTTGAATACTTCATGCCACAATTGCTTTATGTTTGGCATCGAATAACCTATGATTAATTTTTTCTACTGATGTTGTTAAAGGGACATTCTTGAGTTTGCTGCATTTCCGACTAATATTTCTACGATTAAACTTACACATTAAATATGGTTTCTTGTTTAGAATACCAATGTCTGTATATCCAATGTGTTTCTGGTCGTCCTAATATTTGTAGGAAACCCAAACTATATTTTGTCTTCAAATAATTTCGTACGTACGAAACAAATATAGTTTAGGAAATCAAATGAAATTTAATCTAGTACACATATTAGAACGATCAGAAACACGTTTGATATACTGCCACTAATATTTTATGCAGAAAAATATATTTGATATATAATTACAATCGTTAAAAAGTCTTTGCTAGTCAATAACATCTTAAAAATTGCAGCAAACTCAGGAATGTCCCTTTAAACAATACAAGTTTTAACTTTTTAACATGGGTTCTACTATTTGGCGAAAGCAACTAGAGACAAACAAATCAGTACATTTTATCCTACTTCACTCTTTGACTCACTGGTTAAATTATTAACTACACAATGTAACAATAATGGTGTAAAGCTATTAACTATTATCAAGCGGTGAAACATATGATATGTACGAATGGTTTGACCTGACGAATAGCAGTATTTTTTTAAATTATTTCTTTAATGCTCAACTTTTCCGTGTTATACACACACTTGACACTTACTGAGAAACATAGTTCAAACTCACAATATATTTTTGGTGGAATCTTTAACATTAATTTCTTCTACTACTACTACTACTACTACTACTACTACTACTACTACTACTACTACTTTTTCTTCTTCTTCCTCTTTATTCATCAATGCCTTCTGATTGTTTATTCTGCTTATTATTATTATTATACAAACGTTGATTATGTTTTTTACTTTCTTCTTCTTCTTCTTCTTCTTCTTCTTCTTCTTCTTCTTCTTCTTCTTCTTCGCATCCTACTCCTCCTACTAGTACTACTACTATTACCACCACCACCACCCACCACCACCACCACCACCACCACCACCACCACCACCACTACTACTACTACTACTACTGCTACTACTACTACTGCTACTACAACTACTACTACTACAACTACTACTACTACTATTACTAGTACTACCACTACTATTACCACCACCACCACTACTACTACTACAACTACTACTACTACTACTACTACTACTACTACTACTACTACTACTACTACTACTACTACCACTACTTCTACTACTACTAATATTACCGCCACTACTACGACTACTACTACTACTGCTAATATTACTATTAATATTACCACCACCACCACCATCACCACCACCACTACCGCTACTACTACTACTACTACTACTACTACTACTACTACTACTACTACTACTACTACTACTACTACTACTACTACTACTATAATAATAATAATAATAATACCGCCACTACTACTACTACTACTACTACTATTACCACCACCACCACCACCACCACCACCACTACTACTAGTACTACTATTACCACCACCTGAGGCAATGTCAGTACCGGCTCCAACCCAGAGTGAGTGCATCGCTAGGCTCAATGGGTAGGTGCAAAGCCACATACACCTAGTTTCACCCACTTCACAGGTGCGATTATGGGTGTGTCTCCCGAGTGTATGACCCCACATGGGGGATGATTACCCGGCATGCACTGCAGGTTCCGTGTACCCCGGGCTCGGGTGATACCGAGATAGCTCAACTGACAGCAAGCATGGATCACTGACCTGTCAAGTAGTCCCATACCGTAATGGAAATACTGCGGCTTCACCATTCATCTCATCGTCATCCATGTTTGTAATGTCCAAAATACAAAAAAAAAAATCTTTGTCTCTGTGTTAAATGTTTGTGGCGTTTAAAATACCCCACACCTACTACTACTATTATTATTACCACAACTACTACTACTATTTCCACCGCCACCACTACTACTACTACTACTACTACTACTACTACTACTACTACTACTACTACTACTACTACTACTACTACCATTACTACCATTATTATTACTACTACTACTACTACTACCACCACTACTACTACTACTACTACAACAACACCAACTACTATTACTACTACTATTACCACCACCACCACCACTACTACTAATACTACTACTACTGCTACTATTACCACCACCACCATTACTACTACTACTACTACTATTACCACCACCACCACTACTACTACTACTATTACCACTACTACTACTACTACTACTACTATTACAACTACTACTACTACTACTACTATTACTACTACTACCACTACTATTACCACCACCACCACTACTACTACTACTTCTACTACTACTACTAATATTACCGCCACTACTACGACTACTACTACTACTACTGCTAATATTACTATGAATATTACCATCACCACCACCACCACCACTACCGCTACTACTACTACTACTACTACTACTACTACTACTACTACTATTATTACCGCTACTATTACTACCACCACCACTACTACTAGTACTACTATTACCACCACCTGAGGCAATGCCAGTGCCGGCTCCAACCCAGAGTGAGTGCATCGCTAGGCTCAAAGGGTAGGTGCAAAGCCACATACACCGAGTTTCACCTACTTCACGGGTGCGATTATGGGTGTGTCTCCCGAGTGTATGACCCCACATGGGGGATGATTACCCGGCATGCACTGCAGGTTCCGTGTACCCCGGGCTCGGGTGATACCGAGATAGCTCAACTGACAGCAAGTATGGATCACTGACCTGTCAAGTAGTCCCATACCGTAATGGAAATACTGCGGCTTTACCATTCATCTCATCGTCATCCATGTTTGTAATGTACAAAATACAAAAAAAAATGTCTTTGTCTCTGTGTTAAATGCTTGTGGCGTTTAAAATACCCCACACCTACTACTACTATTATTATTACCACAACTACTACTACTATTTCCACCGCCACCACTACTACTACTACTACTACTACTACTACTACTACTACTACTACTACTACTACTACTACTACTACTATTACTACCATTATTATTACTACTACTACTACTACTACCACCACTACTACTACTACTACTACAACAACACCAACTACTATTACTACTACTATTACCACCACCACCACCACTACTACTACTACTACTACTACTACTACTACTACTACTACTACTACTACTACTACTACTACTACTACTACTACTATTATTATTATTACCACAACTACTACTACTATTTCCACCGCCACCACTACTACTACTACTACTACTACTACTACTACTACTACCATACTACCATTATTATTACTACTACTACTACTACCACCACCACTACTACTACTACTACTACTACTACTACTACAACAACACCAACTACTATTACTACTACTATTACCACCACCACCATCACTACTACTACTACTACTACTACTACTACTACTACCATTACTACCATTATTATTACTACTACTACTACTACCACCACCACTACTACTACTACTACTACTACAACAACAACAACACCAACTACTATTACTACTACTATTACCACCACCACCACCATTACTACTAATACTACTACTATTACCACCACCACTACTACTACTACTATTACCACTACTACTACTACTACTACTACTATTACCACCACTACTACTACTACTACTACTACTACTACTACTACTATTACTACTACTACTACTACTACTACTACTACTACTACTACTACTACTACTACTACTACTACTACTACTACAACTATTGATATTACTGCTCTACTACTACTGCTACTGCTAGTACTACTAATACTACTACTGCTACAACAACAACACCTACTACTACTACCACTACCACTATTACTTTGGCTTCTGTTTTTTTTTATTGACATTTTATTTCCCAGATAAACTGTATACAAAAACGCTGAAGGTTTCGAAAAATACGTAGGTTCTTCTAAATATATTCACTTAAATATGTCTCAGTATCAAAGGTGCATTTATATACATAAACCACCACCACAATACTACTAGAGTTCAGGTAAGAAAAGTTCGAATGGTTACAGGTGAACACTGTCTGATAGAACCCGCTAATGCCCACCACAATGAGCAAGCACAAGGTGGAGGACTATAGCTGTCATGTATGTCTGGCATTTTGATTAGCGATAACACCTCGCAAAACTGTGAAACTAATAACTTACAACCATCGTTGACAATTCAATTATGAAACTACAAGCAAGCTATTCCAGATAAGCTATGACCAGTATCGCAGTTAAGGCTAGTAGGTATGGAATTCGCCTTCTGGAACCGGTTTCCATCCAGAGTGATTTCTAACGACACAGTGGGTGAGGCTACTAAACCTACTTGTCTCTCACTAACCACTAACAACTAATCGTCATCACTCTGTCCGAGACAGACAGTCCAGATAACTGAGTTGTGTGTGCCCAAGACAGCGTGTTTGAACCTTAATTGGATATAAGCACGATCATAACTATAAATGACATGACTGGAGAGTTGTAGCCATGGTTCTTTTATAAAACTGAAACAGTAAAGTGTGTGTCCACGCAATGAACGCGACTGGTTAAAAACAGTCAAAGTCCCATACGTCTTTGATCAAATGAGACGTGAGAATATTAACCTATTAAATATTGTTATTTTTTCCGCTTGGCATCCTGCAATTGATCACACTGGTTGCAAAGCCTGCGGGCACGCATTGTATAACTTTGATTAAAATCTGTACCCGCCGTCGACAGAAACCAATTACTCATTCCCAGGAACTATTTCTTAGGAATTGTGCGCTTTTTCGGCACCGCTATAAAGTGTTAATTATGTGCAGTACATGGTCGTAGCCTACTCAGCACTGATTATCCATACAGCGAATTAGCATAGGTGTTTGTCAATTATTGCCTACCGTTGTATGGTACGGACGCCGCGAGGCAAGAATAATCATGTGTTTAACAAAAATACCCCACTCCACGCCGCAAATGAGCAAACGGAATCTCTGTATCGAGACTATAAGATGTGAGGGGGAGCGAGGCTGTCAGCTGCGACAGATTTCCATCGACAGACGTCAAACACTCGAAGCTAAATCGACTGTTTTATCTTATCGTTTTCTGCTTAAAATCGTGCAATTGTTATCTTCGCAAATGGATTAAATTTTAATTTGATGATTCTTTTTTTTTCTTAAAAAAAACCCCGGAAGTTCTGTTTGATCTTCAAAATGGGTGAGTTAAGATATATAAGGCAATTTATTTATTTATTCTTTCTGTTTATGCATGGATCACATTTCGTTTTGGAATAACAAATGTCAGACTCTAAAAAACATGTAATAAAATATTTTAAATGTTTTAATGTAACTGTGTGTATATGGATTTATAAAGGAATATTCAGTAAGTGTAGAGATTCAATTTGCTTTTTTTTTAATAATAATAATAATCATTCGTGTCTGCGTGAATTTCATGTTTAAAAAAGTGACGTATATTTAAGCAACGAAATTCAATTCCGTTTTAAACATTTTTATTTAAACGGATTTGAATTTCGTTGGTTAAATAGATAATGAATGTTGTTTTATTGCAATTATAATTATTTAATAATTCACTTGTCCACTGGCAAGTTGGATCTTCTACATCATTTGCTCGACCATCATAGCATACTTGTCCCGAGCATCATGCAATGGTAGTGTTTAACTCTTGAACAAATTTGAAAAAAGACTGTATTTTTGTATTACGAAATTAAGTTCAAAATTTAAATCTAATCTTCTGAATTGGTTATTAAAATGCTAAAGGTAATGTGTATTATAAAATATACGTTGCATGTATTTATTATCTTATTTACTTATTTAGTTTTAATATTATTTGCAAAGCAATGAAACGAAGATTGGTTTGAAAGTGTGTTGAGGGCATTTGCTTTTGCAGGTGGGTATAATATTGTTTTATCTGTTGACATACATCACGTTGCGTAACTAGCTAAAAATGCAGAAACGTTGCTTATATCTTAACGACAACATACTAAAATAAGGCAATTTATCGAATTTGTTTAGCTATAACAATGTCCTGTTTTCCTTTTTGTTGGTTGCATGGGATTTCCTTGGGTGTTGCTACTATGATCATTGCTCTCATGTGTATTGTACAGTAACTGTTAACGACATATATAGTACTTTTTCGCAGACAATCAGTTTGTAACATTTTCGTACAATGATGTTTAGTACATCATAAGGTTATTCTACTCTGTTTGGTCAAGTCTGTTAAGACCGCATTGTTTCAACGAACACGCCCAGCTACAGACTTAAACACAGTAAAAATTTCTTATTCCAAAGAGAAAAAGTCAGAAGTAACCGATTCCATTTTGTTCGAACAAGATTTAATTGTACAAATAGTTATTTATAATTCTAACCACACGTATGCAATTAATCGTCTTTCCTTAGCAAACATGGTGGCTGATGTTTATGCCCAGGTCAGAGTACTAGAATATTGGATGTCAAGGAAATCAAGTTAAAAACAAAACGAAATTTATCATTTTTATCATGATTTCATCATCATGTTAGTCTATGCATGCCACAATCAGATCGCAGCTGATGTCGCTTGGTGTAACCGTGCTGATGATGATCATGTTGTTCGATATGGGGTTTTGTCAATCTCGATAATATAGAAAAACTTCATATTCAATGTTTGAAATATCTAGCTCCAGTTCGAAAGAATACTCCTGTAAATATGTTATATGGTGAATTTGGGGAAAAAAAGGAAACCTTTAGCTGATTGTATTGTGTAGAATTGTTCGTTTTGGGGCTATACTTTTAACAGGTAGAAATACAAAATTATCCTTGTGCGTTTGCAAACTAATGTCTTATGATTTTATTCAATATGGCACAGAATATAAATGGATTGTATATATGCAAGATATATTTTACAGACTCTGTTATAATAC
>NC_054712.1:43895952-43938452 GCF_016097555.1 Gigantopelta aegis | reverse complement strand
TTATTGTTTATATTATCCATTTCCATACAACCGAAGTGTTTCTGGTCATCCTGGTGTTTCTAATACCAAAAATGTATTTTTTTTTTTTTTTTAAACGCATGCACGTCTTAGAAGTCATAGTTATTGAATCGCGTTTTAGTCTATTTTTAAGGGTATTTCAACGTCACATACTCTTGGTTCACTATATTGTATCCACATTTGTTACAGGTGTGTAAATTAACAAAATTTAGTGTCCATTTTTATGGGTTGAAACTAGGGTCTAGGTAAAAAATATGTCTTAGTGTTTAAAAACTACGATCTGTCCCTTTAAACTTGACAATATTACTCCCAGACTACAAGACGGGACCGACCGGCCTCGGTGGCGTCGTGGCAGGCCATCGGTCTACAGGCTGGTAGGTACTGGGTTCGGATCCCAGTCGAGGCATGGGATTTTTAATCCAGATACCGACTCCAAACCCTGAGTGAGTTCTCCACAAGGCTCAATGGGTAGGTGTAAACCACTTGCACCGACCAGTGATCCATAACTGGTTCAACAAAGGCCATGGTTTGTGCTATCCTGCCTGTGGGAAGCGCAAATAAAAGATCCCTTGCTGCCTGTCGAAAAAAGAGTAGCCTATGTGGCGACAGCGGGTTTCCTCTTCAAAACAGTGTCAATAGCCGATGATAAGATAAAAAATCAATGTGCTCTAGTGGCGTCGTTAAATAAAACAAACTTTACTTTTTACAAGACGGGACGTAGCCCAGTTGTAAATCACTCGCATGATGCGCGCTCTATTTAGTATCGATCCCCATCGGTGGGCCTATTTGGGCTATTTTTTCTATCCAGTGTACCACAACTGGTATATTAAATGCCTTGGTATGTGCGATCATGTCTGTGTACATATAAAATATCCTTTACTAAAATTGGAAAAATGTAGCAGGTTTCCTCTCTAAGACTATAATATGTAAAAATTTCTAAATGTTTGACATCCAAAGCTCCAAAATATTCACTATAGATTGACATGGGTAAAATATGTTGGTCTTTTATGTGTTTTGTGTGTGTGTGTGTGTGTGTGTGTGTGTGTGTGTGTGTGTGTGTGTGTGCCTGCGTGCGCGTGTGTATGTTGGTTGTGTCGTTGTTGTTGGTTTTGTTGCTATTGTTACTGTTGTTGTTGTTGTTTTGTTTTGTTTTGTTGATTTTTGTTCTTAATTGACTTTTCTCCCTAACACTAACCATTAACAATGTCTGCCTGGCTAAAGAGTGGAGCATGATTTACCTCAGTCGGTTGAGTGCTCGCTTGAGGTGCTTGCGACGCAGGATCGAACCACCAAGGTTGATCCATTCAACTGATTGGGGTTTTTTCTCGATCCAACCAGTGCACCATAACTGGTTAAAGGTCGTGGTATGTGCTTTCCTGTCTGTGGGAAAGGACATATATAAGATGCCTTGCTGCATTATGGAAAATGTAGTGGATTTCCTCTGATGACTACGAGTCAGAATTACCAACTGTTTAACATCAAATAGTCTATGATTAATTAATCAATGTGATCTAGTGGTGTCGTTAAACAAAACAAATCTCTGTTCACAGTAAAGTCAAAGGGATATGATGTTTTGTCTGTTTCGTTCAGGATGATACATCCTTCCTGCTTAGAATATAGGTTGAATGAAAAGATAAGGTTTATTTTGTTTAACAACACCACTAGAGCACATCGATTTATTAATCATCGGCTACTGGATTTTAAACATTTGGTAACTTTAACATAATCATAGAGGAAACCCGTTAAATTTTTCCATTTATTTTATATATATATGTATCATTCCACAAACAGTATAACGTATTCCATGGCCTTAGACATACCAGCAGTGGTGCACTACCTGTAACGAGAAATAGCCCAATGGGCATAGGAAATTAATGAAATAACGAATGCATCAATCAGAGAATGGATGTCAGGATGGAAAGGAGAAATAATCAGCATGACACGACAGTTATTGCATTCCAAATTAAATCTCTGTACACAGCAAAGTCAAAGGGACAGTGTGCCAAGGATGTGACAGCGTCCATGATGTTTCGTCAGCTTCTTCCAGAATGATACATCCTTCCAACTGAGACTGTAGGCTGGAAGCAAGGAAAGAAAAAAAAACACTATTTTATTCAGCGACGGTTTCAACCCATTTTAATTATGGCTATAGTAGGGCGTCGGACATGTGGCTAAAAACCACACAGATATAATGAAAGAGGAAACCCGCCGCCGTCACGATATGGGCTTCTTTGTCCGATTAGTAGGAACATATTTTTTTATATGCAACATTCCACAGATCGGATAGTATATAACACGGACTTAGTTACATCAGTTGTGGGACACTGTTTGGATCGAAAAATAGCCCAAAGCCCTACCCCCCCCCCCCCCCCCCCCCCCCACCCCTGACCCCAACACACACACACCCCACGGTAATCGATCCTTGATCGACCGCGCATCAGGCGAGCGCTTTACAACTGAGGTACGTCCGCCTCTGTAGGGTGGATTTACGGACGGGAGGATAGAGGGTCGACTGGATGAACGAGTGCGTAGTTAGCAACACTTACAGAATAATTGCAATAAGCGAAGTTATTCGCGCATACCAGTGGAATTATGTATCGTCTGGCGAGGACAATATTCTCTGTAATTTCCCGATTATATTTCATCATCTTTTCTTAAGACTAGTAATTCACACCAGGAAACAAGTGTGGTCTTCTAAAATTATCGGACATATGAAGTGGTGGCAATACAAAACGGGGATTATGTTGTCTATACATGTCTGGGTCTCTCTGTGTGTGTGTGTGTGTGTGTGTGTGTGTGTGTGTGTGTGTGTGTGTGTGTGTGTGTGTGTGTGTGTGTATCGCCCACTGGCAATGACTAAGACGCCAATATTAAACTGTTATCATGCAACATGACAAAAGGAACCAAGGGATAACGTTCAAAAATGTTACCGACGAGACGAGGTAAAGTCGATCACGATAACAGGAAAGAAAACGTCACTTTTTTTAATAGAGGATTGGAATCCACTTCCAATACACGAGACAAGTATTCAGCCGTTTGTTTTACAGACTGATTTAAAGCAGGGGTCTCTAGTAAGACTTGAGAAACTCGTTGTTTAAAAACGTATCAAACTCGCTTTCGCTCGTTAGATACATTTTAAAACAACTCGTTGTGAGATAAATAGAATCTAACGGCCACTCATGTATTATTCTCTATTTATTAGTCAGACACAGCTTACAGTGAAGAAAACTTAAGACTCTATTTCAGAGGCGTGATGTTTAGCGGCAGTGTTCTCTTGAAGTGCATGGTTGATTATAATCACTGGATAGACTTTCAATTATTACTTACCCCGATCATTCAAGGACATGTGTTTATAAGATATATTTACAAAAGGTCAGTATCAACAAATTGTTTCGTGCGCCAAGCTGTCATATGGAATCTCTGTCTTAAATGGATATTCCTGAGTTTGCTCCATTGTATGTTTCGGACTAATAAAATATTTCTACCATTAAACTTACATAGTAAATATAATTTCTTGTTTTGAATATCAGTGTCTGTATATTCAATGTGTTTCTGGTCGTCTTAATATTTCTAAGAAGCCCAAATTGGATTTTGTCTTCAGATAATTTCGTACGTACGAATAAACAATATTTTATGAAATAAAATGAAATGTAACCTAGTACAAATAAAAGAACGATCAGAAACACGTTTAATATACAGCCACTAATATTTTATGCAGACAAATATATTTGATATGTAATTACAATCATTAAAAAGTCTCTGTTACTCGATAACATCTTAAAAATTGCTGCAAACTCAGGAATGTCCCTTTAAGGCGACAATACGCGTGCCACGTACGGGAATAATGATAAAATCCAACCGTAATGCTGTCTTGTGACAATCGGCTACTTGTGTGGCTATTCCCGTACGATACACTCGTATCGTGTGGCGTCGCCTTTAGGCATCCACAGAGGGATTATGACAACGCAGAGCATACCAATCGGCCTCGGTGGCGTCGTGGTTAAGTCATCGGACATAAGGCTGGTAGGTACAGGGTTCGCAGCCCGGTACCGGCTCCCACCTAGAAGCGAGTTTAATTACTCAGTTGGTAGGTGTGAGACCACTACACCCTCTTCTCTTTCACTAACCACTAACGACTAACCCACTCTCTTGGACAGACAACCCAGATATCTGAGGTGTGTGCCTAGGACAGCGTGCTTGAACATTAATTGGATGTAAGCACGGAAATAAGTTGAAATGAAAGAGCACATCAGATGTACAGAATATTCTTAGAAACAAGATAGTGTCAATTAATTAAAGGGACTTTCCTGAGTTTGTTACACTTTTTAAGATGTTATCGAGTAACAAAAACTTTTTAACGATCGTAATTACATATCAAATATATTTTTCTGCATAATATATTAGTGGTTATATATTAAACGTATTTCTGATCGTTCTAATATTTGTACAAGGTTAAATTTCATTTTATTTCCTAAAATATATACACTGATATTCTAAACAAGAAAATATATTTAATATGTAAGTTTAATCGTATAAATATTTTATTAGTCGGAAAATCTTACAATGTAGCAAACTCGGGAATGTCCATTTAATACAATTAAATATCTGTATACTCAATGCAGGTACCGGCTCACACCCAGAGCAAGTTTAACGACTCAACTGGTAGGCGCTACATCGACTTCTCTCTCTCTCACTAACCACTAACAACTAACCACTAATTATCTGTCCTGAAAAGACAGCCCAGGTAGCTGAGGTGATCGCCCAGGAAAGCGTGCTTGAACCTTAATTGGTTATAAGCACGAAAGTAACTATAATTGAATGAATAAATTAATGTATTCTCGACGAAAAAGAACTCCATTAACAGAATAAGTCCCTTACGGCTAAAACAGCTGCTGCTTGAAAACTAAAATCGGTGTGTTAAGTAAGTTTGTAAATATATATAATTTTTAGTTTGATTTATCTTAATGGTTGTGATGTTATCGAAAGTATTAGAAGTTTCTTTCGATATTATACATGTCTGGTTTGTAAGAAGAAACAAATGTAGGTTTAAAATATAGCGCTGGAACCTGCAATTTTAACTGCTGCATGCGATTATGTTTGACTGTGTTTTATTATGTTTTATTATGTTTGATTGTTTTTGACTGTGTTTTATTGTGTTTTTCTGCGTTTTATTGTGGGGTTTTTTGTGTGTTTTACTGCGTTGTATTAAAGGGACATTTCTGAGTTTGCTGCAATTTTTAAAGATGTTATCGACTAATAAAATGTTTCTACGATTAAACTTACTTATTAAATATATTTTCTTGTTTAGAAAATTAGTGGCTGTAAATTAAACGAGTTTCAGATCGTTCTAATATTTGTCCTAAGGTTCATATTCATGTTATTTCCTTAAAAAAAAGAAAAAAAAAAAAAGAAAGTAAAATCCAGTTTGAGCTTCTTACAAATATTAAGACGACCAGAAACACATTGAATATACAGACACTGATATTCTAAACAAGAAAATATATTTAATATGTAAGTTTAATGGTAGAAATATTTTATTAGTCGGAAACATCTTACAATGCAGCAAACTCAGGAATGTCCCTTTAAGATTGATCTGTTTGTGTTTGGCAGCAGTGGAACGACGAGTTTCTCCGGTGGAATGTCAGCGAGTTCGGCGGAGTGGAGGACATCGTCGTGGCGCAGGGCATGGTGTGGCTTCCCGACATCCTCGTGGAAAACACGTACGTTATATATACTCACGTACATTAGTGATACGTGTGTTCGTTACGTACGTTATATACGTATGTATATGAATGATACGTACATTCGTCATATACGCACATAGAGGAATGATTTGTGCATTCGCTACGTACGTTATATACAGGTACATGCATGATACGTGCATTCGTCACGTACGTTATATATATATATATATATATATATATATATATATATATATATATATATATATATATACACGCGCGCGCGCACACACACACACACACACACACACACACACACACGTATACCTGCATTCGTCACGTATGTTACATATACACGTATGCTATGCGAGTTCGTCACATAACTTACATATATACGTACACGCATGACACGTTCATTCATCACATTACGTTATAAATACCTATACACACATGATACGTGCATTCGTCACATACGTTATATATGCACGTACGTAAATATATATCCATAAAACAAAGCAAACGTATAACCCTCAATCCTACAGTCAGTTTGTTCTCCCATTTTAACAGAAATCTTGATAGGTTGCACAATATGTTTAATCAGAACTTCTAACATAGATATTCCAAATAGCTCCTTGGAAAATATGTACGTCACTGCATCCAATGAAGACATAAAAACGTCAGACACATTAATTCGTTTTGGAAGAATATAACAAAATATCACAGATTATATGTTTAACGACACTCCAGCACACACACACACAAATACATGTATATCGCAGAAATAATAGTATTAATAATAAGAACATAGAAAAAGATAGGAACAAGATGGCGTTCGTGATTAGAGAAATAAAGAAATAATGTTCGAAAGATAGAAAAAAATAAAAAAAATATCGTTTCTAACAGTAGAACGGGTGATCAAACTCGTCCTCCTTCCACCTTTACTTCGTGTAGTGTGGCCCAACACACCTCATCTGAAAATATCATCGGATATATATTGGAATTTACGAGGTCTGCTTTTCCAAAACACAGGTGTTCACGAGTTGTAAATGCGTGTCGTTGAACGCAGCTATCACACAGCAGGTTATATAATTTCGACCCTTAAAAGGACAGTCCTGAGTTTACACTCATTGTAAAATGTTTTCCGACCAATAGAGCCTTTTTGATGACGTAACATACAAATTAAATACATGTTCTTATTTTAAGGCAACAGAGCCTTTTTCATGATGTAACATACAAATTACAATACATGTTCTTATTTTAAACCAATAAAGCCTTTTTGATGACGTAAGATACAAATTAAATACATGTTCTTATTTTAAAATATCAGTGTCTGTATTTACAAGGTGTATGTTGTTGTTCTAATTCTTGTAGTAGCCCAGACCGGATTTTACCTCCCTATTATTTCGTACGTACAAAAAACAAATATATCACGAATTAAAGTAAACCTTAGTGTTACAAACATTATTATACGACCGCAAACACATTCGATATACAGACACTGATATTCTAAACAAGAAAATGATTTTAGTATGAAATAGTAGTCGGCAACAAGGCTCGGTTATCGCAAACATTTACAATGGCTGCAAACTCAGAACAGTCCCTTTAATATGTGAGTGCTATCGGCGTTTACCCTTTCAGGTTTTATTAATATTACAGACTAGGTGTCGAACGATGTGGCTGACTAAGTGGCAAATGTTACTTGCGGCGCATATACACTTTTATTGGCACTATTATAGCATAGTACGTTCATCTCGTAAGATTCGTGTAGTTTGTTAGAAGACAATATTATGTGCTGTGACAAATAATCCGACATAGCTAGAGTTTGTACCCAAACGAGAAGGGGAGGGGGATTGATGTTAAATGTGGTCTAAGGACTGTTTGGAATATAATTTAGTCTTAAAAATTACCAAAATGTTTTAAAAATAAAATAAAATAAAACAAACACCAAAAAAATGAAGATATGTACTGTGACACATAATCGGACATAGCTAGAGTTTGTACTCAAAACGAGAAGGGGAAGGGGGTTGACGTTTAATATGGTCTAAAGACATTTAGAATATAATTTAGTTTTAAAAAATTACCAAAATGTTTTAAAATTAAAATAAAGTAAAACAAACACCAAAAAAAAAAAAATCGTACAGCATGTTATCATGCCGAAAATAATAATAAACAAACTGACTGCTTTGTCAAATCTTTGTATAACTTGACACAATTTAATAGGAGTTTCAAATTATAATTATAAGGCAGTGGATATAGGATTAGTCCAATATATCATACAAAGAGGGGTGTGTGCCATAAAAGCTGACCTAGCTTACATAAAAATAAAAAAAACGTTCTATGAAACACGTTTTTGTCCAAATATAGTTGAAATATACAAAAGGTTCATCCCAGACAAAAACACGATAACAAAAAATGGCCTACAATTGTCTTAAATTAACAGTTTCAACATAAGTAAGTATGGGAATGTCTACTAAATTGCTAGAGGGCGAGATTAATCCTTTTGCTACCAGAATAATTCCGCATAACAATGCAATTTTACAAAATCCTAAATTGGTCATAATTTCCGACGTGTCAAATTGACAGTTATTTGCATCGATCTCTGTGCAGTCTTTAAATACCTCAACACCCTGCTACTGGATATTGGTGTGGAACGAGGGCCAAACTAATTGGGTCTGATTGGTTTTGTAATACGAACATTGCGAATTAGTGTGACGGGTGTCCGGTCTATTGGCCCATAGCTGGACGAATGTAATAGTGCCACAAATCGCCTCAAGTAGGTCGCAGAAACATCGTAGGTGTTCACTTTCGTCTGGGGATCAATTTTTAATCCACGGTGCTACTCCAGCGAACATCGGGTTTCCCAATGAATGAAAGAAAGGAAGTAGTTACAATTTTTCACGCTGACTGTACAGTGTTTATATAGCGTCCAGAGGGTGTAGAATGTCCAGTAATTGGGATGCTTTATTAAAAACATACTTGAGATCAGAAATCTGCTGCAAACACGTTCCAAAATAGTTGTATTTTAGACATTAAACTACCGTGGTAGAAAAATGTGATGAGTATTAGCCATGCAAAACATCCTTATTTTCATTTAACTTACTGATGGGAATGTGTTTAATCGTTTCTAAGAAACACACGATCATATCTCTTACAAATATATGAGCTGCTAATATAGCAACATCACCTTTTTTATATTGCAGGTCTCTCTCTCTCTCTCTCTCTCTCTCTCTCTCTCTCTCTCTCTCTCTCTCTCTCTCTCTCTCTCTCTCTCTCTATGTTTGTGTCTTCCCTTCTCTACCTCTATCTTCCCTTTTTTCTCTGTATGTCTCCCCCTATGTGTATATCTCATTGTGCCACACACACCCCTATATTTGCCTACCCCGATAAGTGTGTGTTACTGTCCGTTTGTGTCTCCCTCTGTCTAATGTATCTCTATATGTGTCTCTCGTACATTTTCTGTTTCCCCCTCCTCTGTCTCTATATCTATCTCACATTCAGTGTTTCTTATTCTCTCACCAACCCCACGTTTATCATTCTCTAAAATACAATGAGCAATCCTCGATAACGTAGGCGGAATTATCGAGAATTGATTGACATTTGTTTTGTGTCGCCCTCCCAGCAACGTTTTGGACTTCCTCTGCTGAATCATCCCGCACTCTCCCCGCTCCCTGGAGGCCGAGTCCGACTATCTGACCAAGTAATTGGCGAGCTGATCCAGTAATTAATCGACTCTCGGGCCGCGTATAGGACGCGCTAGAACGGAATGCGCGATCGCCGGTTTAAAAGACAATTAGCATTGTAGTTATTCCGGGTCATACGGAACTGGGCGCCGATTAATCATGTGAGACAATTCACTACTCTCTTTTTTGTATGAAATTTGCGTGTAACAGTTTCAAGTATTGAGTACGTATCTTGTTTAGGATATATTTGCATTTAGCGATTATGGACATGTTACCGGTATCTCCATTATTCGTCCATCTGTTTCTGACTGGGAAGTATGACTCAGGAGCTCTGACAAGAAGGATGTGGATCAAAGCGAAATTGTCCGTTTTAATCATGGCTTTCCCTACGTAGATGGTGCTATTTCTTCCATCATTTAACCCCCCCCCCCCCCCCCCCCCCCCCAAATAGAAATAAAACGAAATGTATTTGATTCCATGCATTGCTCCTTGTATAATGACCGGCCTCGGTGGCGTCGTGGCAGGCCATCGGTTTACAGGCTGGTAGGTACTGGGTTCGGATCCCAGTCGAGGCATGGGATTTTTAATCCAGATACCGACTCCAAACCCTGAGTGAGTGCTCCGCAAGGCTCAATGGGTAGGTGTAAACCACTTGCACCGACCAGTGATCCATAACTGGTTCAACAAAGGCCATGGTTTGTGCTATCCTGCCTGTGGGAAGTGCAAATAAAAGATCCCTTGCTGCCTGTCGTAAAGAAGAGTAGCCTATGTGGCGACAGCGGGTTTCCTCTAAAAACAGTGTCAGAATGACCATATGTTTGACGTCCAATAGCCGATGATAAGATTAAAAATCAATGTGCTCTAGTGGCGTCGTTAAATAAAACAAACTTTACTTTTTGCTCCTTGTATAAATATTTCAGTATCTTCAAAAAAGAGAGTACGCACTGACTTTCCAGACGTCAATGTATAACTGACTTTGTGGTTCAGCATATATCATAAATATTATGTATACTCCAATTGTCGGTAGTCTAAGCTTCATATTAAAATATGTCTTGAGGCATATCCTATTTCTATATTAGCATTGTTCTTATAAAACTTGATTAATTTAATTTGTAGACGAATCATCCACAACCTCTTACACTCAGTCTTTTTTTTTTCTTCGAAATATGATGTTGCATAGGATAATGGTCTTGTCGTTTTGGTTACAAATTCTTAATTACATTTTATAAGTTCATTTACAGATGTCACTTGATTGACAGCATTTGGTTACAAAATTGCTTAAGGGCAAATATATATTATTTGCAGCATTTTTGTTTAAAAGAGGCACGGGAAGTATCCCAGTGGTAATGCGCTCGCTTCATGCACGGTAGGTGTGGGATCGATCCCCATTGGTGGGCTCATTGAGCTACTTCTTGTTCTAGCCAGTGCACCACGTCTGGTATATATATATATATATATATATATATATATATATATATATATCAAAGGCCGTGGCATGTACTATCCCATCTGTGGGATGATGCATATAAAAGATCCTTTGTTGCTAATGGAAACATGTAGCGGATTTCCTGTCTAAGACTATGTGTCAACATTATCAAATGTTTGACATCCAATAGCCGATGATTAATAAATCAATGTGCTCTAGTTGTGTCGTTAAACAAAACAAAATTTACCTTTTTTGTTTAACTGTAGTAAAACCTATTTCGCTGTGAGGTGTCGACATTTAATGATTTAATCACTGTTACGAATCAACGTGAAATGAATCCTAATTGAATTAGCATTTCGATATTTTCATAAATGCATGAAAATCCCATTTATGGTACACGGTGTATTAAGTAATATTTTTGCGTGTATCACGAGTAAGATGTTATTGAAGTGTTTAGAAGTCGTCTACGAAAGAATTGCCAAAAGTCTACTGGCCTTTAGTTCAATGTGTTAACTATACTCCTTTGCATCTCTATATACAATTACATTTTGTAAACGATTTCTTTTCAGGGCACAAAACTTCGCCGAACAGGGCAACGCTGCTACTCTGATCAGCATTGAGCACACTGGTCGGTTACACTGGGAGCCGGGCATACTGACCCGCACCATCTGCGAGGTGAACATCGGCAAGTACCCGTTCGACTACCAGATGTGCGAGATCAAGTTCCTTACGTGGATGCACACGAACAAGACGCTGGAGGTGATGCCGGGCTCGAAGAACGTCAGCCTGGAGGCGTGCATCCAGAACGGAGAGTGGGACATCATCTCTGCTGAGTCGGAGTCCTACTTCTACCCGTCAACGTACCGGCCGGGCACGAAGCACACGGGCGTCACGTTCAAGATCCACCTGCTGCGGAAGCGGACGTTCTACGTGCTGAACACCATCGTGCCCGTCGTCATGCTGTCCATGCTCAACGTGCTCGTCTTCCTGCTGCCGGCGAGCTCGGGCGAGAAGATGGCGCTCGCCGTCACCGTGCTGCTGTCTTTCACCGTCTACCTGAGCATCATCAGCGAGGTGATGCCGAAAACCTCAGAGAGTATCTCCATACTGGGTGAGTACATCCATACTGGGTGAGTACATTCATACTGGGTGAATGTCTCCATAATGGGTGAGTACATCCATACTGGGTGAGTGTCTCCATACTAGATGAGTACATCCATACTGGGTGAGTACATCCATACTGGGTGAGTGTCTCCATAATGGGTGAGTACCTCCATACTGGGTGAGTGTCTCCATACTGAGTGAGTATATCCATACTGAGTGGGTACCTGCAATTTTTTGAGTATCTCAATAATGGGTGAGTACATCCATACTGGGTGAGTGTCTCCATGCTGGGTCAGTACCTCCATAATGGGTGAGTGCATCCATACTGGGTGAGTACACCCATACTGGGTGAGTGTCTCAATACTGGGTGAGTACCTCCATACTGGGTGAGTGTCTCCATACTCAGTGAGTATTTCCATATTGGGTGAGTATCTCCATATTGGGTGAGTGTCTCCATACTGGGTGGTGAGTGTATCCATAATGTGTGAGTATTGCCATATTGGGTGAGTGTCTCCCTACTGGGTGAGTATATCCATATTGGGTGACTATCTCCATATTGGGTATCCCCATACTGGGTGAGTGCATCCATATTGGGTGGGCGTCTCCATACTGGGTGAGTATTTCCATACTGAAAGGATCTCTATATTGGGTATATCCATACTGGGTGAGTGTCTCCATACTGGGTGGGTATCTCCATACTGGGTGAATATCTCCACACTGTGTGAGTGTCTCCATACTGGGTGAGTATATCCATACTGTGAGAGGATCTCTATATTGGATGAGTATCTCCATACTAGGTGAGAGTCTCCATACTGGGTGAGAGTCCATATTGGGAGAGCGTTTCCATACTGGGTGAGTATATCCATACTGGGTGAGTACATCCATACTGGGTGAGTATCTACATATTGGGTGAGTACATCCCTACTAGGTGAGTATCTCCACACTGGGTGAGTTTACCGTACTGGGTGAGTGTCTCCATACCTGGTGAGTTTCATACTTCCGATAATTTGAATGATGCTAAAAATGATGTCCAAAACCTCCAAGAGAATTCCCATCCTGGGCTATTTTCGTACCGTAACATTCGGTAATTTGAATGAAGTCCAAAACTTCCGAGAGTATGTCTTTATTGGGTGAGTTCCGTATTTTAGTAAATCTGATATGATGCCAACAATATCAGAGTTATATCAATATTGGGTGAGTTCACTGTGTAATCTGAGCATAATCAATGAGGTGATGTCGAAAACCTCGGAGAGTATCTGCATACTGGATGAGTTCCACACGTAAGATGATGTAAATGATATCGAAAACCTCGGACAGTATCTGCATACGATGATTTGAATATTATCTGGGAGCAGCTCAATGCTAGATGCATTCTATACCTACGATAATGCGATACTATAATATGTATTTGTTTTACCATTTTTCTTTCTGTGGGAAATGATTACTGTAATAGTGACCATATATGGGTGTTGATTGCATTGCTTTTAGAATATTCGTACTTTCTTATGTAACAACTGCGTTTTGTATAGGTTCTTTTGTGATTTGAATATTGTTTTACTTTTTATTTTATTTCGTTATAGTAGTGGGGAGCTTGGTTTTGACTTTTCAATTTCATTGTGTTTTTCTTTTCTTTCTTTTTTTCCTTTTCTTTTTTTCTTTCTGTCGTTTTGGTTTCTTTGTCTTCCCATCTTTTGTTTTGTTATTTCATTTTTGAATATCATTTTTTTTATCATAAAACAATAAAGGTTAATTTCATCATATGCTGCAGTTAAATACACATTTGATCAAAATATGTTATGTGTTGTATGCTGTTCGCCTAGTAAGTGGCAAATAATCAATCTCCTTTAATTTTCTTACACAAATATTTGTTTCCTCTTCCGGACATCAGAATTGCATAACTTCATAACCGATATACCTGTACATAGCAATTACGACTTTCTCAAAACCACCCTTTGTCTCTGCATTGTGCAATTTCGAATTATGTCAGTCAAATTTTAGATTGCTATGAAATAATTCATTTACAAATATATTGTTTCTTCTTTCCTTTCCCAGCGGTGTACCTGACCGTGTTGTTGACGCTGAGTACCATGTCGGTGCTGTCGTCTGGTATCGTGATGAACCTCATCCACAAAGACCCGGACAAACCAATTCCAAGATGGCTGACTTGCGTGCTCTTCTGTCGTCTGCGCAAGCTGAAAAAGAGGCGTACGCTCGAGCTACAGCGAATGAAGGAACAGTACTTCCAGCTCAGCGTCCGGAGATACGAGAACGGCGACGCCATGCGGCGATTCTCGGACGAGTCGAGGACGCACACGGAAACCCGCTCACTGGTCGAGTCCAAGGTCGACAAGGACACTGGGGGGATACAGGATTTTTCTAATTTGTTTGACGATAATGAAGCGGAAGTGACGTTAGAGGATATTTCGTGGAACGAGGTGGGGGCCGCCATTGACAACGTCCTGTTTTGGATTTTCTTGTTATTGACCTTGACGTCGACGGCCACGGTGTTTACGATGTTCTCATTTTGAGTTTCCACACATTATTGTTTTTAGCTTGCTGATTTATTTCGATACAACGTAATGCTAGAGCAATGGAAAGTGCCGTTCTCCTGAACGTAGTGGTCTCAATCACCACGCTTTTAACATAGCAAGTCGATAGTGTCTACCATCAGAATCCTTTACCTGTTTCTAGGTATGAAACGTCTTCACAGGTGATGTTCTGATAACAGTGTGCCTGGATCGAGACTACGGCTTGTTCTGAATGTACATTTACACAGAAGGTCATTGACCATGGCGCCAATAAATAGGAGTGCGCTAACGAGTCTCTGTTTAGGTCCTGGTGGACAAGGCTCCTGACCTAACATAACGAAATTTGCTGTTTGCACAGACACTGTCCCGTAATGTTTGCCCTCTTGTTCACTCACTTGTGAAAACATATGGTCAGTTTAATAAGCACTGTTTGATATATTGTAAAAACAAATGTAAATATTTTATAACGGTGTGTGATACTGAGTGGTTGTGTATGTATAATATTCCTTGACCATGTCTGTATATAGATAAACAGCTAGAGCCTGCGGTGCATTAACTGTCCAGCTAAAACGGAAAAACTGTTCTGGTGGACCACATAGAGTACATGTACGTGAATGCTGGATATCGTTGGTCTATTGCATTTTGACTTTAGGAAGCATGGGATAACAGAAACAATTGAAGTTAAACTAGAATTAATCTTGAAGCTGCTTCCTGGATAATATTTGTATTGTAATTTAGGATAGACCGTCAACATTAATTTTCTTACTGTTTAGCATCATTATTCATTGGCTATACTTGCTGATCTAGGTCACCAGGACATGTATTACTACTTTTTTATCATTTTAATTCCATCAGAAAGTGGGACATTATTTCAAAACTTTTGACAGAAAAGTGTTAAATCACAGCGACGGATATACTCGTGTTGTTCCAAGGAAGGTGGCGATCACTGTTAAAGGCGATAGTACACGAAGCTGAAGTCGAGTTTGCATACTGAATTATTTAACGATGTTTTACTAAGAATAGGGTCACGACGTGGTGGCAGCTTTTGAAATGACGCTTGTAAATTATTACATAAGGAAGTGTTCTAGATCAATAGAAAAAGAACAGAAAATATCTTGTTTACGCTCAGGCTGTTGCACTGAACACAAATCGCAGCATCAGCATAGAGAGGATTATAGTCCATTGGAAAACCTATGAATGACAATAGAGTGTAGCAATTTTCACGGATTTGTGTTGTATGAATTAGTTAGTGATTACTGTATCGGTTATTTTCAACACAACGTCTGAGATGTAGAAAATCATATTTTGTAATAGAAAATGCTATACATCTTCGACACTAGATGTTTCATGACACACGACGTGGCACACGCATATAATACCCATCCTTCATAGGTGTATAGAACAACACGCGAATGCGTTTAATATGTAATACAAGGTTAAGATATATTTGGAAGTTTGTTTTTGTGTGTGGATGTTTTGTTCCTAATATCATTAACTTATATCAATCCCTACCTCTTCTCTGTCTCTGTCTGTCACTCTTTTTCTCTGTGTTCATCTATATATATATATATCTATCTATCTTGTTTTGTTTTGTTTTCTCTCTCTCCCTCTCCCTCTATCTATCGTTCTCTATATCTATTTCTCTCTATATGGTTCTCTCGATATCACCGCTCTGTCTCTGTCCCTTTCTGTGTCTCTCCGTCTGTCTCCCTGTCTCTCTCTGTGTTCTCTCTCTCTCTCTCTCTCTCTCTCTCTCTCTCTCTCTCTCTCTCTCTCTCTCTTGAGAACCATTTCGATATAAATGTGCCGATTACTATACGTCTTACATTTTAAAACCTCGCTTTATAATTGGCCAAACGTCATTCTAACTCTCTAACAACATAGTATTCGATATGTGTGTAAAAGTACTATTACTGCAATGTTTTTAATAAAATGTATGTATAGTCTTAAACACATATCATCATTTGCTGTTTTTGCCTTTCTCTGTATATCTGTTTATGTACGTTTCAACCGTGCTTTTCACGTTGAACGTGAGACAAACCGTGTATAGAATATATATTGATCGAAACAAGAACCTGTGCATTTTAGAATGTCTCATTTACAAATAGCTAACTGAAGAGGGGACGTGGTATGTAATATATGTTACAGGAAATACTTTTTATCTTATTGTTATGAATATGCAAACTCATAATATTCAAAGTTGTAACGGCTGACAATATCGAATGTACAAGTATGTATAAATACATTGGTAAACATTTTTGTCTTTGAAACGTACATGCTTGAACCTAGATTATCATATGAATTAATTTAGTACTTGTTAATAAATATTATTTATTGTTTAAATAAAATATTTAATATTTTGAAAGTTTGTTTTGTCCTGATTTAACTTTTAAACCAGTTTAATATTTTCGAATTATTGGAACATGGTCTAATTAATTAATTAATCATTAATTCTCGATTTTTGAAAGTATTATGACTAATATTGTTATTCAGTGGTTTTAGCTATAAACTGACCTAAAAGATGCTGTGCATAAATTGAAAGATATCCGATAATATAATAAATGAATGAACGAACGAACGAACGAACGAACGAACGAACGAAAGCATGAATGAATGAATGAATGAATGAATAAATGAATGAATGAAAGGATGAATGAAATAATGAATGCATGAATGAATGAATGAATGAATGAATGAATGAATGAATGAATGAATGAACGAACGAATGGATATTTAACGACACCCCAACACAAAACTAAGGATCGGTTATTGGGTGTCAAACAAGGCAAGTACATCAATTTGATTATTACCATTCGAAAATAAAAATTGTATAATGTAAAACAGTGTGAAGAGCTGCGGGAAATGTACAATAGAATACAATACAAATATCAAGGTCAGTATATTTTTAATTTTGTAAAATACAAAAATCAAGTATATTTTAAAATTTTGCAAAGAAATCAAAATGTTTTTCAAACTTCAAAATTAATTCTAGGTGGAATTTAAATGATTCCAAAATATTTGTTGCCACATATATTGATTTTTGTCAACTTCAGATGATTACACTCGACCAAAATGAGACGCAGTCAGCGTATACTGACTGCTCACAATGAGGAGAAGGATCCTTCTTTAATATAAATGTTTCAAACGTGTGTGATAACAATGATTATATTTCACCGATATGAACTTCCAAAAACTGTCACAAGTCTGAACATACATGTACATGCATGTGTTCGCGATGATACCATTGTTAATAATGTGTCAAAAGAAACACAAGTTCGGTTTGATATGTTGTATGTTTCATTGTGTAAACGTAATCGTAAACTCTATTAACGTGCCTCTATCCAGTGAAGGTTCAGGCACGTCTCTCACACACCGAATCTCTGGAATGGCCAGTGGTCGAGTGTGGGACAGATTTCATTGTGTGTATTTATTATATTTGATTTGTAATTTAGTTTCGTGCTATATGTTATGGTATTTTATTTTAATAAATTATTTTTCTTTGGATACTAACGGAGAATTAAAGAGAATTATAATGTAGAATACCCCCACCGCATTAGCCGCCCCTTGCAGTGACAACATAACAACTATTAATTACTTAAGCAATTACCTTTTATTAAGGCTAAATTTTATATATTTTTAGTATTTTATTTTTATTTTTTTATTATTTAAAAACAAATTGCAAACATGCCTATGATAATGTTTTAATAATGTAAAGTGTTTGCATGTGTATATATTGTGTACAATTACTCTCAGACTACAGTCATTCGATTTATGTAGTCATTTTCAATGTTAAGGACCTGACCGCTGTGGTGGCAGTACTCGTGACGGCTGCCACCGATGGGGTAGGATATGATCACCCTTCGCGAATACCTGGTGTCATCCCTGTTTTGACAGTTATTCGTGAGTGCATCTCATCACAGCTATGTATATATATATATTCCCATGAGCTCTGTCCGCAGTTAGTTTTGATTCAGTAAACTCGTCTGGAAATGGTAGCCATCTTTGTGGCGGTGTAAGAAAGATGTATTGTCCAGTAGAGGATCTCCTCGGGAATGGCGGTCCTCCTGTAGACGACGCACTAAATAGAGAGTCATGGAATCAACCACTATATTGCCAAATACCCACTGGACTGCATTGTGCAGAGATACGGTCTTGGTCGTGCATAAGGGCAATATAATTAAAATTAGCTCCACTATTACATGTGGATCTAACAACAGCCAGTTGGAGCTCATGTCCACCAATCAAAACCTTACTTGCAGAATCCTGCCAGTGATTTAAAAATAATTTGAAAACATTCCGAATTATCCTGAGGGTATACGATATGTTTCATGTGAATTACGAATGCCTTAAAACATGTTTTATTTTATGAAATAAATAATTTGTAATGTAAAACTGAAGACTGATAACCCACCCCGTACGTATTGGTATGGTTCGCTGTACTGCGGCCAATAAAATAGACTCGCCCGATATTTTTAGAATTTGTATGCTCCCAAATAACGTTATAAAAGGCGAAGTGTGATTGGTCAATATTTAAATTATTATTTACAGACGAAAAGTTACCTGGACATTGGAGACTACGCAGTGTTGTTAGCAATCTCATTAAAATTAGTTCTACTGGTCTAAATAAGGCATTCGTAATTCACATGAAACATATCGTATACCCTCAGGATAATTCGGAATGTTTTCAAATTATTTTTAAATCACTGGCAGGATTCTGCAAGTAAGGTTTTGATTGGTGGACATGAGCTCCAACTGGCTGATGTTAGATCCACATGTAATAGTAGAGCTAATTTTAATTAGATTGGCATAACGGTTTTATAGTTCAGATTTAGGTAACCTGCCTGCAACTCCCTTTGTGTGTTTGTGCTTCTACAATACGAGGTTTTGTCATGATTATGTCAGTCCAAATGGTTCGATTTATGGGGTGTGAAGAACTTCACTGGGAGGGAATACCATGGGGGAGCTGGCGGGCTGGGTGGGTGGGGGAGTCATAGAACTAAATTGTTATTGGGGTGCCTGCGGATCATTTCTAAATAGCTATCTGTGATATACTTACTGTATATTCTCCATATGTGTCAGCACAAAATACATTTTAACTTTAGGTTGCAGTTCAGTGCATGTAAAATCATGTTTGATTGTCGCGACGGATTTCGGATTCGGTTTTAGTGGGGAAACCGAGTGGTGCAGCAGTTGCCGGTCACTGCGTTGGCAACTCCGTGACAGTTGTTTTACAGTACAGGAGCCATATTCACAAAAAGGTGTAAATTTACGTCTACGACTAGCACTTACGTCTGCCGTAGCTTTACGTTTACGAGCAAGAAGCACCTTATTCTCAAAGACGGTCGTAAATGTAAACGTAACTTAGTTGGACGTAAATCTACAATTTAACACTCTCACCGGATTTTTAAAAAAAAATTTAATTTAAAAAAGCCGTTAGAAACGATGGCTACCGGGTAAATAACAAATGCGCAAAACGCAATTTCGTTTGTCGTCTGCTAACAACAACATCGTGAAGGGCGAACCATGGCATTTTGGTATTGGTGAGGATCCGTGTTTTGGTACGAACTTTAGGACATTCTTAAAAAGGAAAAGATAACTCGGGAGAAATTGGCCGAGTCGAAAACATCCGTTCGATCAGCAACAAAAATATGTTCAATCCGTGGGCGTTCGCCTTCGCAAACTGTTTCAGTTATTGGAAATGCTGCCAGTTTCCGTAAATAATAGTAAATAACGGCGATCGTGCTTGATTTATTATATGTGCACGACTTCCGTGCAGTGTTAGTTGTAACCGGAGGCACTCTTATATTTACGTCCAACTTTACACGTAACTTACGTTTACGTTGTTACGTGAACAGCTCTTCAGTCGTAGATTTAAGTTTACGTGTAAAACTAGACTTACGGTGTTTTGTGAATACGGGTCCTGAACTGAAACTCTATTTGTACTTACACATGGAGATGAAATAGTAATAACTATTTGCGACAGTTCTGTATGACGTTACCGTATTTCTGTTTGTAATGGGAAGTCGTATGGTATTATTACGACACAGCTATATGTTCACCAGGTGGGTAATGAATTGCATTACCCTCGTTTTTTATTACTGATATATTTAATAATTACACATGTACCTAGAAAGATATGAGCTTTAATAATAATAAAAATACTATTAATTTCTAATTTGAGTTTATTGTTTATTTCATTTTCTCTCTCAGGTTCCCAGAAATGTCATACATATTCAAAAATAACAAAGTTTAGTAATACAAAAACGACCAAAGCCCCCCACAAAAAATAAAATAAAATAGAACAACAACAAAGAAAACAGTCAACGAACAAACAGAAACAACAACAGTACAACAAATAAAACACATCTACACTTTAAAACAAAATTGCACGTTATACAATGTGCAATGTGCACTACAATGTGCGATATCTTCTGCGATATTCTCCTTGGAGATATCGCTTCTTTTTATTTACGTGGCTGTGTTTCAACGCTAAACCTATCATTAGTGACGTCACGCCACTGTCGTTCTGCTAGTTAACGAGTCTAATGCTGACTGTTTAACGAGTGGCATTCAACCCACAATACTGACATTGTTTACAATTGTCGCAAATGAAAAGAATGATAATTGATGATAAAAAGAATACCACCTCTTGTCTTGTGATATCATCATTTATCAGCAGTCGTTGATAAAATTATAAACATCCTCGGCAAGCCTCATATTTCTTTCTTTTATCAACTTGTGCTGATTATAAATTATGATATCACAAGACACTCACTCGGTGACTAACCTCTATTTCCAACACAAAAGTATCATATTTGAGTTTAGTCCCTCTTTAATTGAGATAGAGAATGTATTGCAATTTCATAAATGTGCGATGCTTGCACATTCGATTTCGTAAACAACAAAACATGATGTTTTCGAACTAATATTTTATCCAGCAATCTGGGAATGGCCGTGTATTTTTGTAACCAAATTACTGTTCGTTCACCCCGTGTCATATTCAGTTTTTCAGTTCATTACGTGCGTTATTAAAACAATTTAGGTTATTTTGGTCTGCTACTACCAATTTGGATCAAGAAATGGTCTTCAAGCGACAAGATAATTGACCCTAAATGGCACAAGCACATGTCACAACTACTTGGTCAGACTATTGGAAAGACCATAAAAAGTGATAGCAGGTGGCATTAGAAAGTTGGGAAATGGGGAATGAAAGAAACGATGATGATGAAGAAGAAGAAGAAGATGATGATGATGGTGGTGGTGGTAGTGATTATGATGATGGTTGTCATAGTGATGATGATGGCGGTGGTGGTGATGATGATGGTTGTCATGATGATGATGGTTGTGGTGATGATGGTGGTGATGATGATGATGATGATGGCGGTGGTGGTGGTGGTGGTGGTGGTGATGATAATGATGGTAGTGGCAGTGATGGTGGTGATGATGAGGAGGAGGAAGAGGATGGTGGTGGTTGTGGTGGTGGTAATGACGATGATGGTTGTGATGATAGTGGTGATGATGATGGTGATTGTGGTGGTGGTGATGACGATGATGGTTGTGATGATAGTGATGATGATGCTGGTGGTGATATAAATGATTTATCTTCATGTTTATATTTATTATAAGACTCAGCTTTTTGTGCTAAACAATCTAAAAGAAATGAAATAATTTCATATTTTACTGGTGTCATAGTGCGCTTAATAAAAACAAAAACACACACACAAAAACAGAACCCCATAAACATTGTGTGTTTTACTTCAACATTTGTTATCCATCGTTTCAATATGGCAGTGCACTTGTCATCCCGCTTTTCGTAATGCGTTCTTGTTTGGTCTGTGTAAATGTTATTGAAAATATGTGTGAAAACAAATGGAGATATCATTTATCGCGTTTGACAGCACATTAGGTCCTATGGTGTCCCAGATTAGTACAATTCTTAAAGGGACATTCCTGTGTTTGCTACACTTTTTAAGGTGTTTTCGACTAACAGAGACTTTTTAACGATTGTAATTGCATATCAAATATATTTTTCTTCACAAAATATTAGTGGCTGTATATTAAACGTGTTTCTAAACGTTCTAATGTTTGTACTAGGTTAAATTTCATCTTATTTCCTAAAATATTGTTTTTGTCGTACGTACGAAATTATTTGAAGACAAAATCCAGTTTGGGCATCTTACAAATATTAAGACGACCAGAAACACATCCAATATACAGACACTGATATTCTAACCAGAAAATATATTTAATATGTAAGTTTAATCGTAGAAATATTTTATTAGTCGGAAACATCTTACAATGCAGCAAACTCAGGAATGTCCCTTTAAACAACAAGGTCAGTCGATGCGGTTTTATCACTTTCATAGTATGACAACAGTCGACTCCGCTTGGTTTACCGTAAGGAAAACCGACAAGAATGTAGCCAGACATGCATCTTCGTCTTGTCAGTGGTCACAGATAGATGCGAACTTAAATACCAAGACGTTCGCACGGTGAGCAGGTAATATTAATTTGATAAATACTGAATATCACGGCTATCCGATCGTTATTGTGTCGAATTATTTATTCTATGTATGATGGGACGTAGCCCAGTAGTAAAGCGCTCACCTAATGTGCGATCGACCCCTGTCGGTGGGCCCATTGGTACAGCTACAGCACAACGACTGGAATATCAAAGGCCGTGGTATGTGCTGTGCTATGTGATGGTGAATATAACATAGTCCTTGTTCTAATGGAAAGAAATATATAGCGAGTTTCCTCTCCAATACTATATGCCAGAATTACCAAATGTTTGACATCGAATAACCGATGATAAATACGCCAATGTGTTCCAGCGGTGTCGTTAAATAAAACAAACTTTAACTTTTTATTCATTCTAACCATGAGAAACAGAAAGATGTGTTTATGTTTAGCGGCCCTTTTGGACATTGTCTATCTCAGACATGTAGGTACCTGGCACTGAGCCACCAAGTTTCGAAAAAGAGTTAAGATAGAGCATAACTCACGTACACATGGCGTCGCTTTGACGCTAGCATCCCGATCACAAGGAACATTGTCAAAAAGAAAGAATGGAGAACTGACTCATACAGGGACATACCCTAGTTTTTAAACACTAAGGCACATTTATTTACTATTATAGCCGTTTTTGACAACTGAAATCATAATTTACTTAGATTTTATTGTTTAAATTATCCATTTCCGTACATTCGAAGTGTTTTTGGTCATCCTGGTGTTTTTAATACCACAAAATGCATTTCTTATATTTTAAAAAAACGCACTTAAGTCTGAGAGGTAACAGATTTTGAGTCGCGTTTTAGTCTATTTTAAGAGGGTATTTCACCATCCATTTCATGTTTCACTCAATTGTAACTTTACCCAAATGTGTTACATGTTTGTAGATTAACTAAACTTAGTGTTAATTTCCATGCGCTGAAACAAGGGTATGTCTCTTTAACTCTGTTGAACACTTCTTGGACAAGTGAGAAAAAGAAATCATTTGTGTTTTGAAGTGACCCTTTATTTCACTTCCAATAGCCGATGATTAATTAATCAATGTGCTCCAGTGGTGTCGTTAAACAAAACAAACTTTTTGTTCGCGTATTGTACTTCGTTTTAACTTCCATTTAGTGGGTTTTTTTCTTTTTGATTTACTTGTTTGGTTAGTTTTTAGTTTTGACTTTTGTTTTGGTTTTGTTCAATTACGGTTCAACCCCGCACTCCTTGGCTCAGGCGTTTGCTATATTGGTTGTCCAGGGCTGTGGGCTTATAGTTAGTGCACGACACTCTTGTTGGAAGGCGTTATCGGGATGTGGATCCCGTACCTAGCATTTTTAAGTGAGATGGCTTACCAACTACAGCACCCTGGCCGGTCTAAATGTCGCCTGTAAACAGGCGATTCCCTCAGTGTTTTTATGTGATAATTCAATATTCTACTTGAAGGTGAGATTTGTAGAAGGTTTTATTATGGTTTAACTGAACGGAGCCGAGATGTGCAATGATTAAACAACTACAGCGTCCAGGCTGGCCGTGTTTCACTTTCTAATTTGAGGGAGGTGTTGCAGTACGGATGTTTAACGGTCATACTTTGGTTGATATAATGCATACAGTGTTTATAATTACTTTCGTTAACATGATCGCCTATGGCATTTGATTTGGTATTGTGCAACCTACAGTCATATGGATACCATATAAAATGCCATCGTCCTCATTTTACATAAAGATGGTATTTGTAGCATCCTTAAGTGTGGTTGACCTAAACGCTAATCTAGTATTACTATTCATAACGCGATTAGGAAAGTCATCAGCGGTTTGAACACTGACAAATCCCGAATCCTGTGAGTAGTAATTTGACGGAAGTCGTCACACAAGTGTGTGTGGGTTGAGCGGAATGCTCTCAAGGAGTTCTGTCGTAATCTGGTGACGATGAGGTTTAATCTGCGACAAGGCCTGTCTTCCATTTTTGTCAGTCAACAGACAGTAATGAGATTCCGTGGTAAGGCGTTTTGAAAATCTCTTTAGCTTCTGCAAAAATTATCTTAATTGTTGCAATGCACTTTTTTCATTTATATTTTTTTTGTTGTAAATCTGGAAACATCAGCATTTACTAGGGGAAAAAACCCAAAGCATGACAATCGCAGGAACTGCAAGCCAGTTTGATTGACATATGAACTATTCAAAGTTAGAAATGTTTCGCGTAAACGTTTTTGTATCATTTCCTTGTAGTTGTAGAAGGAGAAAAAAGCACAGTACGGATGTAACTAAAAAGAAAAAAAGAAAGGAAAACAAGAAAATGCAGGTAGCTAATTGACCAATTGCACTGCCTTTACTTTCGTGAATATCAAGTTTATATCCAGTCTAATCCTCGTGTAGCCAAAGAGACATACTCTAAGGGTCGCCCCGATAAAATTGGTGGGGGTGGGTGGCGTGTTGGGGTGGATGTACCCGCGTTTGGTGCAGTCTAGTGAAATAAAGTTTGTTTGTTTGGTTTGTTTAACGAAACCACTGGAGCACATTGATTAATTAATGATCGGCTATTGGATGTCAAACATTTGGTAATTCTGATAAGTTGTCATCAAAGGAAACCCGCAACATTTTTCCTAATGCAGCAATGGATCTTTTATATGCACCATCCCACAGACAGGATAGCACATACTACGGCCTTTGATATACCATTCGTGGCGCACTGGCTGGAACGAGAAATAGCCCAATGGGCCAACCGACGGGGATCGATCCAAAACCGACCGCGCATCAAACGAGCACTTTAACTGGGCTACATCCCTCCCCTACAAAACGTGTAAGTCCTTGCCGAAAACCGATGAGGACCGGCCTCGGTGGCGTCGTGGTAGGCCATCGGTCTACAGGCTGGTAGGTACTGGGTTCGGATCCCAGTCGAGGCATGGGATTTTTAATCCAGATACCGACTCCAAACCCTGAGTGAGTGCTCCGCAAGGCTCAGTGGGTAGGTGTAAACCACTTGCACCGACCAGTGATCCATAACTGGTTCAACAAAGGCCATGGGTTGTGCTATCCTGCCTGTGGGAAGCGCAAATAAAAGATCCCTTGATGCTAATAAAAATCTGTGTGGTCCTTAGCCATATGTCTGACGCCATATAACCGTAAAATAATGTGTTGAGTGCGTCGTTAAATAAAACATTTCTTTCTTTTTTTACACCGATGAGTGTACCTTGAAATACACACAAACATTGCCATTATAAACACATGGTTTAGAAGACTCTAGGTATACATTTTGTTTCAGATGATAGCAATCGGGATTTTAATTGACACTGGCGTAGGAAGCGGGGGGGGGGGGAGGGGGAGGGGCATGTACCCACCCCCAACCCCGACTTAGTAGCAGCAGCGATGTTTATATATATATATATATATATATATACATTTATACAAGCATTTACGTGTGTGTGTGTGTATATGTGTGTGTGTGTGTGTGTGTGTGTGTGTGTGTGACCCTCACTCACCCACCCACCCACCCACCTACACGCACGCACGCACGCACACACACACGCATACAGAGACACACAGAGAGAGAAAAAAATCCACAGACACACACTTTTTGCCACCTTTCTACGCCCGTGATTAAGATGTGGTGGACTGCAGTCCAGTGGTAGAGCGCTTGGTTGAGGTGCGAGTGGTCGTAGAACTGATCCATGTCGGTGATCTAAATCCAAGAGAAAATATCTGGAACAGATATTTCCAGGTCTTGTCCTCTTCCTCAGATGCGTGCATGGAAGGGTGTGTGTGTGTGTGGGGGGGGGGGGGGGGGGTGTTTCTGGGGTCGTATCTCAAGCAAATTTCATTTTTCCTTAACAATATATTTCTGAGGGGGCATCACTCGACCCCCCATAATCGTCACTCGCAACGGTCTAGACCCCTTCAGAGACTGGTAAAATTCCTATACACGTGCCTGTTCCTCCACCTACAACTATTATCACCACCACCAACACTAGTATTACTATAACTACAGTTACTACATGTAACTACTACTACTACTACTACTACTACTGTCACTACTACTACTACAACAACAACTACTACTACTACTACAACAACTACTACTACTACTGCTGCTGCTGTTGCTGTTTCTACTGCTACTACTAATGATACTATTATTCATACTGTATAAATAAATAATAATGTATTAACGAATGAAAGTAATAAAAATTGAACAAAACGAAATAAATAATGAAATTTCATTTTGTTTTTTCTTTTCTGTTTTTTTTTTTTTTTTTTTTTTTTTTCATTCTAAGAAATAATTGATCGTACCTCCCAGGAATGCCCTGCTTGATCACAAGATTTAACTCTCGAGTGGTCGTTGAGACGTTATTATTGCCAGGTTCTTGATCATTCGATTGCATCAAAAAACAAAAATCTCGAGGTTCCTATTTATTTCTACCTTTTTTTCTGTAATTATCTTTTTATTTGCATCTTCTGGTCTCAGCGGAGTAATTCAAAACGCAGCTACTATTTAAATTGTCAGTAAACTCTACATCCGGCGCTTCACTGCACTGGCGTTATTAAGTCTACGCATTAGGAAGTAATCCTTGATCTTCGCGCACTGGCAAATGTTACAATTTATTTTCTCAAATTTCATGTACTGATAAATATTACATTTTTTCACGCTGCATATTATGTCCGGAAAAAGTGTTTTGAGCCAGACATTCAGGTTCCACTGCCAAAGACTAATACTCGGTTGTGACACTAGATAATAATTATATCTGTTATTGCACTCGAATGTGAAGTGAACGTAAACGTGGTGTGAATTGAAGAGATCCACGAGAACATTGCATTAATGCAGAAACTAGATTATGTGGTATTATAATCTTAAGCCAACATTACAGTGGTTATCTGTTTATTATAGGGATTGACAGAAATATGATCAGTGTCTGTACATTTATTCCGTGCACACGGAAATAAGACATCTGCAATTTGTGTCTGTATTTCGTGCTGAAAAAGGAGCGTCTTTTTCGTAAAAAATTAACGATAATTGTAATACTATATATATATATATATATATATATATATATATATATATATATATATATATATATATATATATCCTATAACTTACCCATGATATCCATGTCATAAACCCATGTGATAATTTACTTTATTAACCTGGTTAATAATGGTATGCAAATTTGTGTTACTGGTGTTACAAGCCAACAAGACCCGTGTACCTGAGCGTAACGTTTTCAAAGATTTGTTTAAAATGCGTGACGTCAAACTAATCTCTGCTAATCGTGATGACGTCATAGTATCGATGGCGGCGACTTTAGTACTGTGCTTTACTAAACAATTAAAAAAAAAATGTTATTTTAGAAGTGTTATAGGATAAATAGAATTCGCTACTCGTGTTTTCTAATATGTAAAATATCAACCTCGTCTAGTTAATCGGTATTTGTCTCGGTAGAGCCTCGACAAATACAGATTAACATAGACTCGGTTGATATTTTCCATATTAAAAAATACTCGTGACGAATCCTCTATATACGTATATGCCACCTACATACGTAAGTGTTAAGAGTGTTTTATGTTACAGGGCCCTGATGTACATCGCCATGACCTTTATCTCACCCTTCACCCACCGCCGTATCTTGGCGTTAAAGTGTGTTTTGTTTATCGACACCACTAGAGCACATTGATTTATTAAACATTGGCTATTGGATGTCAAACATATGGTCATTTTGACGCAGTCATAGAGATGAAACCCGCTACATTGTTCCATTAGTAGCAAGGAATTTGTTATATGCACCATCCCACAGACAGGATAGCACATACCACGGCGTTTGATATATCAGCCGTGATGCATTGGCTAGAGCAAGAAATAGCCCAATAGGCCCACCGACTGGAATCGATCCTAGACAAGGTCAAGAGGTTCATCATCTAGCCCCATTATGTTATATATTGGATATGTTAACATGATATACTAAGAACAAATTAAACTGCGTAAAAGCATATCATTGTGTCGCTGTTTATTGATTCAAAATCGTCTTTTCGACTATGTATAGGGATTTTTTTTTTTTTACATAAATATATAATATTGATTATTAATTTAATCCTATTCACATACCTACCTTTGTTTGACACCCAAAACCCGATGTTGAATTTTGTCCTGGGATGTCCGAGTGTCGGTAACCATCCATGCATTATGTACATGGATGTGGTTTTGTCCTGGGATGTCCGAGTGTCGGTAACCATCCATGCATTATGTACATGGATGTGGTTTTGTCCTGGGATGTCCGAGTGTCGGTAACCATCCATGCATTATGTACATGGATGTGGTTTTGATAACCTATTTACTCTGTGCAGGTGTAGGTGCGGGACGTAGACCAGTGGTAAAGCGCTCGCTCCATACGCGGTATGTCTGGGATCGAACCCGGTCGGTGGGCTATTTCTTGTTCCAGCCAGTGCACCACTACTGGCATATCAAAGGCCGTGGTATGTACTACCTTGTCTGTGGGATGGTGCATATATAAGATCCTTTGCAGCTAATCGAAAAGAGTAGCCCATGAAGTGGCGACAGCGGGTTTCCTCTCAATATCTGTGTGGTCCTTAGCCATCTGTCTGACGCCATATAACCGTAAATAAAAATGTGTTGAGTGCGTCGTTAAATAAAACATTTCCTTCCTTCTCAAAAGCCGATGTTGAATTTTGTCCTTGGCTGTCCGACTGTCGTTAACCATCCATGTATTATGTACATGGATGTGGTTTTGGTATGCTATTTACTCCGTGCAGGTGTAACAAACTGGTATCTCCGTATCAACACCAGTAAAGTAAGACAGATATAAAACTAAAATTAAAAACGTTTATTAAACATTAATCTACATGAAATGGAACATTAATTATGAATCATTTAAAAATGTCCTGCTTGTATTCAATTTATGTTCAAGCACACTATCCTGGGCACACAACTCAAATGTCTGGGCTGCCTCTCTGGGTCATTCGTTAATGCGAGAGACGTCTCTTTATTAACATTTACATGTTAAAAACTAAAGTTTGTTTTGTTTAACGACACCACTAGAGCACATTGATTACTAATCAACGGCTGTTGAATGTCAGACATTTGGTTATTCTGACAGTCTTAGCGAGAAAAACCCGCTATGTTTTCCATTAATAGCAAGGTATACTTTATATGCACTATCCCACAGACAGGATAGCACATACCACAGCCTATGCTATATCAGTCGTGGTCATTAACAAGTTAAAGTCGAAGACCCTAGTTTCAACCCGTGAAAATGGACACTAAGTTGGGTTAATCTACAAACCTGTAACATATCTGGATAAAGATACAATCGAGTGCACAATATTCTGTGACGCTCAAACGGGTAAATATCCTTTACAAATAGTCTCCATAACCATTATTCCTCAGAATTATGTCCGGGCTTTTTTTTATTTTGGAAAAAAAAGAAAAATGCATTTCGTGGTATACAGAAGACCAGGATGAACATAATCAATTTGGATGTGCGGAAATGGATAACCTAGCAATACATTATACGTAACGTCTGACTTTAATTATCAGGGCCCATATTTTCGAAGCCATCTTAGCGCTACGAAATCGTAAAACCGTCGTAGGTTGTGACGTCACTACAGCACACGCCATAGTGACGTCATAGCTTACGATGAGTTCAAAGATTTCGTAGGCTAAGATAGCTTCGAAAATGTGGGCCCTGGATCGGATTAATAGTGAAAATACGCAGTAGTGTTTAAAAACTAGGGTCCGTCACTTTAAAAAAGATTTGTATTATTTAACAATAACACTAGTATAGAACACATTGCTTTAACACATGGCTATTGGATGTCAAACATTGGTAATTTTGACATATAGTCTTAGAGAGGAAACCCGCTACGGTTTTTTTTTTTCCATTAGTAGCATGGGGTCGTTTATATGCATCATCCCACAGACAGTATAACACATACTCCGGCATTTGATTTACCAGTCTTGGTGTACAGGCTGAAACGAGAAATAGCCCGAATGGGCCACCGACGGGGATGAACACAAACCGACCGCGAATCAAGCGAGCTTTTTACCACTGGGTTAGGTCCCGTCCCGCCCCCTTTAGTGACATCACACCAGCCATCTGTAAAACATATTGCTGTTCTGGGATGCGAACCCATCTCCTACAAGAAAAAGAGCCTAGCCTAAACCGTAACCATTTGAGACTCACGCACATTTTCTTCTTTTGTAAAATGTATTTTTCCGGGGAAACATGTCTAGACCCCCTCCCCCAACCACTAGTAACTTCACTCGCTACAGTCTAGACCCTCCCCCCTGCCTATATTTGTGCACACGGACCCGCCTTCACATCGCTAAAAATTGTTGAAATCAATTTTTAATTACTACACTTCAAACGAGACCCACTGAAGTGGTATTAGCAAAGAGTTGCTTCCAAATCGTGATTGGCGATCAACGTTCATACTTCATGAAATGGTCGATCTGGGATCGATCCCTGTTGGTAGGTCCATGGGGCTATTCCATCCAGTGCATCACGGCTGTTATATCAATGGCCGTGGTATGTGCTATCCTGTGTGTGCATATAAAATATCCTTTGTTACTAATGCAAAACGGTAGCGGGATTCCTCTCTTAAGACTGTATGTCAGAATTATCTAATTGATTGAAACATATTTTATTGCTTTTTAAAGAACAAATGGATTAGGCACAAGTTACTCAACTTAATAGGCCTTCTCCAAAATACATACATATCACGACAGTAATATATTTATGCAATTTAAATATGAACAGAAATAAATATTACTATCTAATAATTATCTAATAGCCGATGATCAATGAATGAATGAGTGAATGTGCTTTAAACAAAACAAACTATGTTTTTACTTCATGAAACGTAGTCATTATACAATATTTTCATTTCAACTTATTTTCCAATTAAGGTTCAAGCATGATGTCGTGGGCACACACCTCAGCTACCCTGGCTGTCGGTCCAGGACAGTGGGCTAGTTGTTAATTGTTAGTGGTTAGCGAGAGAAGAAGGTGTAGTGGCCTTACACCTACACAATAAGTCGTTAAAACTCGCTCTGGGTAGGAGCCGGTACCTGGCTGCGAAACCTGTACCTTATGTCCGATGGCGTAACCACGACACCACTGAGACCGGTTGTCATTACACAAGATAACTGGTAGGAATCGGTGCACGAAAGACAACTCTGAAACAAACTGTCAACAGGAAATTCTTATGCGATTATCTCCCATGACATGGTTCATGTCTCTCAAAAATGTAAGACTAAAGTAGTGTCGGAAATAGAATAAAACTGATTTTTGTCGATTATGTCTTTCATATTAAACTGACAAGTGAATATTTTGTAAATATCTATTTAATGATACTCTACCTAATTTAGCATTTACTTGTTGGGGCTCTCATTGATGTACAAGGTGGTGTTAACTCTTGAAATTAAAAGAAATATGTCAGTAAACAGGCGAGTTGTGCACTTTATTGGAACAGACTATAACAAATTTTGATCGACATGTGTCAATTCCATTTACCCTTAAGCAAACTTTTAATTTAAAACTGCAAGTTAACGGTATTTTGAATTGCAGCATAAATTATTAATTATTATCAGCATATTTAGTGATATAAATGCAATATAAGTACATTAGAAATTTACACAATCTTGCAACCACAGAAAGGTGCTATATCATAGTTATATGTGAGCATCTGTTTGTGATAAAGATTCTCCAATAATAATGTATTTTCTACTATTAGATAAAATTATTTTGTTATCATTATTTATGGGCATATAGTTGAAGGTGTAGTCTTTAAATTGTAAAGCAAAATGTAATTTTAAAAATTACTTGCAATAGCTGTCATTATGCAACTTGGAGATAGCTCCTTTAATACATCGCACCTTTAATACCGGTATAATAGATCACACACTCAGAATGGTCCTTGACAGTTTTGCTCAAAAGTTACTTAGAAATGTCTACAAATATTTTGTTTTCGAAAGGGATAGGGGTAAACCGTCACCAGAGACGGTCCCTCACATATTGCAACAGCAATGAAATTGACACATGTCGATCAAAATTTGTTATAGTCTGTTCCAATAAAGTGCACAAATCACCTATTTACTGACATCTTTCATTTAATTTCAAGAGTAAACACCACCTTGTGCATCAATGAGAGCCCAAACAAGTAAATATTAAATTAGGTAGAGTATCTTTAAATAGATATTTACAAAATATTTACTTGTCAGTTTAAAATGAAAGACATAATCGACGAAACTCAGTTTTATTCTATTTCCACTACTTTTTTTTTTTTTCTTTTTTTTTTTTTAGATCGTCGCTTTGCGCTTATAGATTTTAACACAAATATATAACGAGTAGGAATACGATTCATGGACACGATAAAGAGAGGGAGGGGCGCTAGCATGAAATATAGCATTTGGATTACATCCAGGTGCGTGTGCAAGGGGGGATCGGGGATCGACCCCCTCTCCCCCCACAGACACACACCCCAAGTTCAAAGCGAATTGTCTTTTCTGTTTCATTTCCTAGGGGAAGCAAGACTCGAACCCAGTAATAACTTCGCTAGCCACAGTTTAGACGTCCTATCCCCTACGTAACGTCCTGCACACGCGCCAATTACCGGTATGTGTTCAAATATCCAAAATTATTAACTTTCAAAAAACATTTATAACAAAAAAAGAAAGAAAAAAGAAATTAAAAAAGCTTATAATTGTGTCTTAATTACCTGGTATTTAAATTATTAATTTGCTTAATAAGCATTTTCTATTTTCATTTCAACTTATATTCCTGCTTATATCCAATTAAGGTTCAAGCTCGCTGTCCTGGGCACATACCTCAGCTATCTGGGCTGTCTGTCCAGGAAAGTGGTTTAGTTGTTAATTGTTAATTGTTAGTAAGAGAGAAGAAGGTATAGTGGCCTTACACCTACCCATTGAATCGATAAAATTACCTCTGGGTGGGAGCAGGTATCGGGCTGCAAACCCTGTACCTACCAGCCTTATGTCCGATGGCTTAACTACGACGCCACCGAGGCTGGTAATAAGCATTAAACTAAGCATGAAACAAATAATATCATTTGACGCTTCGGTGTCTGTTCTAGTTCCGACAGTGTGTTCACACAATGCCCTCTGCTGGATCTTATCAGAGCGTATCACGTAACACAACATCGCCGATTCTCGAGGGGGCGTGTTTCTGTCGTACTAAACACAGAACCACAGCTCGCCGCTCTAACAATGACAGCACTACTTCAGACGAGTGTAGTACTTAGTGTATTTGTAACGAGTACCGCCTACTACAACATATCGCTGGAAGAAGTATCTACTCTGTACCTACCTCAGAACAACTCCAGGTTCGACATGACGTATATCCAGAAGGCGAGCTATGACGTCAGCACGAACATGCTTCATGTGACAGGCAAGTAGAGAAATAACATATCTGTAATACTTGTGGAATATTGTTTATAGTACACGATTAAAACAGTGGGATTCAAAACCACTTCGATTTAATGGAATACGCGATGTTTAAAATAACAGCAAATTATTTCAGTATTATAACCAGGCAGAATGTATGTATGTATTGATGTATGTATGGATGTATGTATGTATGCATGTATGCGTATATGCGTGTATGCATGTATGTATGTGTGCATGTATGCGTGTATGCGTGTATGTATGTATGTATGCATGTATGTATGTATTTATGCGTGCATGTGTGTATGAACATGCATATATAGTGTTTATTAAATTTTGAAAATGATCACAGTAATAATGCCATATAAACACACGAGCACACGAGTGTACGTATGTACACACACACACACACACTCACACAAACTCCACCCTAAAAACCAGACGTCAACCAAGAAACCGCCAGTCGTAAGCAGGGAACACAGTGCAAAAACATTTTTAGTTTAAACGCACATTCCCGAGTTTGCTGCAATGTAAGATGTTTCCGACTAATACAATATGTCTACGATTAAACGTACATATTAAATATATTTTCTTGTTTAGAATACCGGTATATTCAATGTATTTCTGGTCGTCTTAATATTTGTAAGAAGCCCAAACTGGATTTTATCTTCAAATAATTGTGTACATACAAAAAAATCTATTTTAGGAAATAAAATGAAAATTAACCTAGTACAAATATTAGAACGATCAGAAATACGTCACTAATATTTTATGCAGAAAAATATATTTGATATGTAAATACAGTCATCAAAAAGTCTCTGTTAGTCGATAACATCTTAAACAGTGCAGCACTCAGGAATGTCCCTTTAAAATATCCAAATTAGTTCTTTTCAAATTGTTATTATGGAAGAAATAGTTGGCGTTATAAAAAACGAATACAGAAAATGTGGTAACAACAGAAGAACCATTGAAGTTGGAAAGGTATTGGTCGCAAGAAAAAACAGAGAAACAACTCGAAAATAACAGAACAGTGCGTGACCCATGACACGTCCTAGTTTGAGCCAGTTTGTTGCACATGGCTTACATGTGATGGCGTGCTGTACAATTTAATCGGAATCCGAATCGGACAGTATACGTCGCCGTTGAGTCGTGTTTTGATGTTCGTGATTGTTTTCATCGTTGCTTTTGGCGTTGATGGTAATGTTGAAAACATCACCGTAGACGGGAGCTAAAAACAGACTGTGTATGATGTTGGATACTTCGTGTGTGTGGAACATCTCGCCTGCGTGCGACGTCGCAGACATTGACACGTTAGACGCAGTTATTGCTAGTACTGAGTATGATTCATTTTCCTTCGATATTGGTGTTGAATTCGTCGAGTCAGACCACCGATCGTATCTAATTTCTTTTTGACCAACCGATCTAATCTAGCGACCAAATTTAATGAGTAAACTTTTCTTTTTTAATTATATTAATTAGAGATGCGCATAAAAATTTTAAAGGCCCACTATTTAATTTTTGGATATAAATTTCTAAATTGTCCGCTTAATTTTTTTCTGTCCCGGGACAAGCCCCTGACTATCCAGAGACAGGCCCCGGGACGGACATGCTCGAAACTCTAGTGGTATATGAGCATGTAAAAATTATTCGCACTCGCACTCGCACTCGCACTCGTCTGTAATATGCGAATATGAATTTATTGAATGAATGTTTTGTGTCCAGAAAGTTGCATTATTTGATTAGCAGGTATATCTTTGCTGACTAATGATTGGATCATATGTTTTCGTGCACTGTAGTTTGTTAAACGTTCATCGGACGAGATACCAACTTTGGCCGTCATAGTTTTCTTCAGAGACGATAGTTTCTTTCTATCGACTGGCTGTATTTTGAACCACATTTCGCCGGGTTTCGGTACACCAAGTGAGTGCGTTACCAAATAAAAGGGATCTTCATTTCTGGAGAAATTACATGGTCTTAGATCGCGGAATAGTTTATACAGAACAACGGGACATTTCTAGGGTTCATTGGGTACTGCCCATGCTTTAGGAGTGACGACACGAGCGCCTGTAGGATTGTCTCCGGTCCGTGTTTTAGACTGTCTTTCAAGATACTCGATGTATTCGTGGCCTTCGCCGAAGGCTTCGGAATCTTGTTTTAATGTTACATCGCTCCAGGTCATTCGTCTGTGGAAAAGTGATGATCGCAGGCCGAAGTACACCGTACTATTCCACCAAAGTGTGTTTAAAACTGATTGTGGTGTTTATGGTCCTGACTGACCTGCCTCTCTTAATTTTTGTATTTCTTCATCGGATATTGGGGCTGCTCGATTGGGTAAGTTTCCTTTCCCTTGCCGTTTTAAACATATATTTTTTAGCATATTACTTCTCTGAGCTTTACGAAGTCCTGAGAATCAGTCAGTGTATACCCATTGTTTTTGTGCCTCAAATGCCGCTCAGTGCTGCATTTGAAACCGGTCAAGGACACGGGCTCGTACTCTGTGCCATCAACTTTCCTCACACTAATAAAAGATTTGCACAATATCGCGTTAGTTCAGGAGGGGGATTTTTTCAATAGGTCGGTGTTCTTGCAATTTGTTGACCAGAAATGCATTGATCAATTTAAGATTTTGTGTTGTTTTTTTCTTTGTGTTTTCGTTTTCGTTCTGTGTTCAAAAATAGTATCTATGTCGCTATCAACGACATCTACAAATATGTTATCATATGTTGCCACAGGGGCGTCAAAAGTCATTATACATACGATTGTTTACCACCTCTTGGAGTGGTACGATTGAGGTTCGGGGGTCGGGGACGAAACCGTCTCGGGTAGCACTCGAAGTCGAAATCGTGGAACTTGAAGTTTACCAATATCAGTTTTTACAACATAAATGTTATAAGTGTCTAGCGGTTGTATAATGTTCACAACTCTCCTCATCAAATCTCCGTCTACTTTAACTAAATCGTTTATATGAATTGGTGACAGAAACGAAGCTATGATTGTTTTCGTGTTAGCAGACGACGTTTTTGTAGACGTCTGACGTATTTATTACATATTTTTTCTAATTAAAAATAAATTATTTTCATTTATTATATATTTCATTGTTTGCTAAAATATACAATTTTATGTATATGTAAACAATTTAAGTACACACACACACACACACACACACACACACACACACACACACATATATATATATATATTGGTCAGTAGTGTGTTGTACTGATTATTGAAAACCTGTATCAGCTTAAATTAACAGCAATAACATATACATAATACATATATTATATATATATATATATATATATATATATATATTAATCGTTTTCAGTAGTCTTGTTTCTATAGCTTTTCCCCACTCTGCAGGTAAACTGTTTAAGTTTTTCGTCGATCTCAGTAACCCGCACAGTCTGGCCGCCGTCGGCGCTGAGATGAGCGACGTCGGTAACATCGAGTATACCGACGTCACAACGTGCGGTAACTACATCATTGTCACCGTGGACTACGTGGCGAACAACACGATAGGGTACGTGGAGATATTCAACAAGTATTCCCCAGAAAAGCGAAGTGAGAAGATCTACAGTATTGAAGGTACGAATCTAGAGATTATTATATTAGTGTATCCTGATTTAACGTGCACGTATTTACTATAGTATACGTGGGTCTGGTGACTGAAGATTAAATTTCATATAAAACTTTCCTTGTAAAAAAAATGAAGAGAAAGAGAAAAATCAGCGACACTTGCAGTCCGTTGAGAACAACAATGAAAATAAAGTACCAGTTAAGAAATACAAAGCTAACAACAATTTATGATATATGCAAATCCATTATAATGATAAGCCACGCCGCTAGGTAAAATTTAGTCAGAGTACTCTCGCCGTCAGAGAAAAAGACGGACATTTGGACAGTTATGACGCTATCGGTCTTGCTCTCTTACAGTCAGATGACTCGAACTACGTTAAATTTCATCAAATTTCGTCAAAGGTAGCGAAATTTAAAATTACGGATATTTTTGTTACATTTCTTTCTTCTTCCTCTTTTTTGTTATTATTATTTCTTCTTCTTCTTCTTTTTCTTCTTTTTAAGATGAGCGATTGTTTTTCAAGTCAAAAAGACAGGAGCGATTTGAAAACAATTGTTATTTACATTAAAACATTTTTTAAATTATTATTAAAGGGACGTTCCCGAGTTTGCTGCAATTTTAAAGATGTTATCGACTAACAGAGCCAAATTAATGATTGTAATTACATATTAAATACATTTTTCTGCATAAAATATTAGTGGCTGTATATTAGACGTGTTTCTGATCATTCTAATATTTGTACTACGTTAAATTTCATTTTATTTCCTAAACTATTTTTTTTCGTACGAAATTATTTGAAGACAAAATCCAGTTTGAGCTTGTTACAAATATTAAGACGACCAGAAACATATTGAATATACAGGCACTGATATTGTAAACAAGAAAATATATTTAATATGTAAGTTTAATCATAGAAATATTGTATTAGTCGGAAACATCTTACAATGCAGCAAACTCAAGAATGTCCCTTTAATATTATTAATAGTAGTAGTAGTAGTAGTAGTAGTAGTAGTAGTAGTAGTAGTATATTTATTATTTGATTATTATTCTCCAGTGGACTCTGATCCCCACTCTGTGGTGTTCACCCCGAACTGTATGACGGGCGTGGTCTCTATACGGGGGACGCCGTACGGACAAGGAGACGAGTTCGTCGATCCGCCGGGACAAATTCTGCTTATTTCATTTCCGGACATGCACGCGACTGGTAACTTTTCAGACCTCGTTGACGTCACAACCCTTGATTTCACCAAGTTTGACACCAGGTAAGGCTCATCACGTCATATTCGCCGTTACCTTTGTCGGGGCGGGACGTAGCCCAGTGGTAAAGCGTTCGCTTGATGCGCGGTCGGTCTAGGATCGATCCCCGTCGGTGAACCCATTGGATTATTTCTCGTTCCAGCCAGTGCTCCACAACTGGTGTAACAAAGGCTGTGGTATGTACTATCCTGTCTGTGGGATGGTGTATGTAAAAGTACATGTGAAGTGGGGACGGCAGGTTTCCTCTCTCAATATCTGCGTGGTCCTTAACCATATGTCTGACGCCATATAACCGTAAATACAAATGTGTTGAGTGCGTCGTTAAATAAAACATTTCCTCCATTTCCTTCGTTTACCTTTGTTTGACACCCAATAGCCGATGTATTGTTTTCGTGCTGAGCTGCTGTCGTTAAACATTAACTCATTATTTCATTCATTTACCTTTGTTTGACACCCAATAGCCGATGTATTGTTTTCGTGCTGAGCTGCTGTCGTTAAACATTAACTCATTATTTCATTCATTCATTCATTCATTCATTCATTCCAGGTAAGACTTGTTTTCATAATTTACGTTTTACTATAATTTCATTTATTATATTTTGTTATAAACAATAGGCTAAAATGCAATCAAAATGAAAGAGGTGTTTATTGGTCGCTTGGTTTGAATCGCAGGTAAATGAAAAATAAAATGTTATGTTTAACGATACCTCTAGAGTACAATGATGTATTAATCATCACCTATTGGATGACAGACATTTGGTAATTCTGACATATAGTCTTAGAAAGAAAACCAATACATTTTTCCATTAGTAGCAAATTATATTTTATATGCACCATCTCACAGACAGGACAGCACATACCACGGAATATGATATACCAGGCGTGGTGCACAGTTGAATGAAGACTTGGATATAACTTAAGGTTGTACTAAACCAAATAACATCCGGCTGGGTCAAAATTGGAGGTGCACCGAACTTTTTATAGAGCAGTTAATACCACACGTCCTGCCATTGGTGATAAATATGAGTCTTTGTTGTGATAAAATACTGTTTTATCTGGCCAGTAAATTCCTGTAATTTAATTTGAACTAGTGTCAGTGTACTAACTACCCTTTGACCTTGTGCGGGGTTCTACTAAATAGCCCCAGTCACAGAGACAATGCGATCGCGATGCAACCTCTTGGCGACTGATTTCAATCGCGACCACTTTTGCCAATATTTGGAATTAGGATATGATCGCCTATCAGTCAGCGATAGATCGCCGATCAATCAGCAATATGTTTTGCAACTTGTCAGTGATTGTGCGGGACCTTATCGGCAACTGTTCACCGCAGGTACGGCGATATGTTTGCAACTAGTTTAGATCGATCTGTGACTAGTCAGCGAATCTTCGGTGACTGGTTCCTACTGAACAGAGACTGGTCGGTGTCTAGTTGTCGATCGATCACAACATAATGTATATAAAAAGAGTGCTGTTTCTATTGTTTTCCTGCCTTTACGGACCATAGTGATGACCAAAAATAATTGAAATAATAAAACATCCTTGATGTGATCTCTGTGTATACTGGTGATAAAATGATGCTGTAATCCACAGATAGATTTTTTTAAGATTGTGATATGTTGCAAACACGACGGCGAATGGTCAGTGCACGCTTTGAAACCACGTTGCAAACGATCGACAACCAGTCACTGATGAAGCACCGGTCAGTCGCCGCTTCATTGCTGATCAATCACAGATAGGTCGCCACTAGAGTGTAAAGAGTCAACACCCTTGTCTAGACGAAACCGAACGCCGCACAGTGAAATTCGATCTGCGATTAAAATAAGACCGCTTGGAGACCTCTAGGAGATCAGTGAGACCTCTGAGCGAACAAATCGGTCGCGGCCAGTCTTTTGTGCCTGTTCAAAAGACTGGCTGCGACCGATTAGGTTTTGCGACCGCCCTGAAGCCTTGTAGCGACTTGTAGCGACTTCAGTGAAACCTTTCAGAGACCTCTGAAACCTCTTTGCGATTGTCAAATATTTTGGTCTCTAAGAGGTTGCATCGCGGTCGCATTGTCTGTGTGACTGAGGCTTAAATATAATATATGATGAACAATGCTCAGTTTTACATGGTGTAATACTGTTGTCCCACATGTGGTATTCTTACCAGTTAGAAACAATGCATATTTTTAAAATGGTCCTGGGACCATATTTTCGAAGCTATCTTAACGTTACGATATCGTAAAACCGTCGTAGGCTACGTCGTGTGTCACTGTGACGTCATAGGGTACGACGGTTTTACGATTTTGTGGAGCTAAGATGGCTTTGAAAATCTGTATCTTGTTTCTCAAAGAGAGTATAAAGCATATACCACGGCCTTGAGATATCATTCCCGAGGTGATCGGTCTGCGTCGGTGGGCCCATTGGGCTATTTCTCGCTCCAGCCAATGCACCACGACTGGTACACCAAAAGCCGTGGTATGTGCCATCCTGTCTATGGGATGGTGCATATAAAAGATCCCTTGCTGCAAATCGAAAAGAGTAGCCCATGCAGTGTCGACAGCGGGTTTCCTCTCTCAATATATGTGTGGTTATTAATAATATGTCCGACGCCATATAACCGTAAATAAAATGTGATGAGTGCGTCGTTAAATATAAAAAAAAACAAAAAAACATATACATTCAAATACCACGGCCTTGAGATAGTATCCCTGGGGCGCTGGCTGATACCGGTGGAAATGATAGATTACTAGAAATGCATTAACCTTTCTTCACTTAGGACTTTTCAAGATGTGCGGATTTCGACGTGTCGTGTCGCAAGTGAAAACATTTTTTTTTTTCTTATATTGATTTTTTTTTAGTCGCGTACATGGGAAACGGTCGTTTATTGTTGTGATATAATCTACTTATTTTAACATATGCAGGACGAGCGAGCTGCTGTCAGGAGGGGTGCGGTTCGTATACAAGGCAGGTAACAACAGCCTGTCCAACGACTTGGAGCCGGGGTCCATCACCACCACACCCAACAGTAAAGTGGCGTACGTCGTCTTGCAGGTACCTATACGTATAGAAATGGTTATAATGAACAACGTACAACCTGACAAAGACAGTTTTGGTTGCGGTTTTTCAGTTAACAAAATGTTTTTTTCCCAGAGAATGCTGCGGTTGTGACTGCCTTATCGAAATTAAAATTTACAAAAGGTATAAAATCGTATGTTAAAGGCATATTGTCACAGACCACTGACCTATTTAATGGTCTAACAAAGTATTACCTGAACAAAAATAATTCGATTTGTCCCTAAATGTACTTTATTCAACATCTTCATAACCACCATACTCCATTTA